>NW_009940784.1:57371-83276 GCF_000696875.1 Nestor notabilis | reverse complement strand
GCCTCGGCCGCGCTCGCCGCCGCTGGGAGTTACCCCTGTTTGGGATGTACCGCAGCTCCGAGGCCGAGATCAGCATTTTTAAATTATTTACGGAACGGGGTAGAACGCTGGGTGCTCCCGCGAATAATGCTGCACGAGAGGAGATTCGCTTAAATAGAGTTTGTTGCGTGGGCTGCTGGGGGAGACGCCAGCACCGGAGAGGTGGCATTAACGCTGTCTTCGGCTGGGAAGGTACTTCTGCCCTTCCTAGAACTGCTTCCATACCATGCCAGCACACAGGCATGGTTTACATCAGGTTTTGTCTATCAGTAGTTACAGTTTTGACTGTCGGTAGTTTATCCACTAAAGTCAGCGAAAGCACAGTATTTTCCGTAAATGAGAACAATTACGCAAAATCACACTGTTTTTTTTACTTCTGTAAATACTAATTTAACTACGAGGTTATAAGCTAGGTCAAAAGCAACGTGAAGAGGCAGCCTTTAAAAGTACAAGCTAGTACACGGAGAAAATGATTTTCATGTGTACATAAAATTAAGTGTTTTGAAAGGCAAAAGTTCACACATACAATTCTAATGCATTTAGCAAGAAATCTTTGCTATATAAATTAGCCTTAGCATGAAATCACTTCCAAATGCTGGACGGCATAATAAAATGCCGACAATTAACAATATCCCAGACAATCTGAGGTCAAGGTTATGGATGCAGAGATATCAGGCGTTTTCAATTGCAACTCTGATTTTCTTTTATAAATTATCAATGTGGAATAAAAATACATGTGCTTATCATCAAGAGACTACAATAGCTGCCTGGAGGTGCAAATAATCTGAGTCAACCATTCAAAATCCTAGGTCACTACTGCTACACTGCTTCAAAGTTTGTGGAAACATTCCACAATTAATAAATGTCTGGGCTCACGTTTAATAAAAGTGATAAGTACTTCACTTTTCAGCGCTGTTCTGCACTTGCTGAACATCGGCAGTGAGAGTGAGCTCGTAGTGACTATGAATCTGATGTTATCAGCAGGTTTAGATTGTGTCTCCAGGTTATATTAATCCCACCATACCTCTGTTGCGATCCTCCGAGACCCTGAAGGGATTAGAATGACAACACCTCCCCCAGAAGCAGGCTCAAGATTCAGGGAGTAAGCATGGTAAGTGCATTGGCAGTACAAGGAGCAAGTTGGGTGTGCCATGGTCAGGTTCATTCTGTAGCTCCGTGACAGCTCCAGCTATGTCTAACCCAGCACAGAAGTGCTGCCAAGTCACGTTCAAGACCACAGCAGCTCGGGAGCTGCATGGCCATGAAGTGCACAAAGCTTCATACACTCAACTGTGAAATTGTATTGAAAGAGGGACTGCAGCTGACTAATGCAAACTCTGGTTTTTGCATGTGGATTTGTTACCCCTCTATATCAAACCTGCTAAGTTGCCCTGAGCCTAAGCAGACAACAGACAACACAGTTATTTTAATGCAGGGTAGAGATCAGAGCCAGACCATTTTAAGCTTGAAGACCAGATTGGATCTATGTGCATCCTACAGAACCACTATCCAGTTACATAAATCAGTTACTAATGTAAAATCATCCCCGAGGCCAGGGAAACAGCACATACCTGCAGTACATGCTCTGTAGGATTTTCAAGGTAGACAGAAGATTTAGTCATACCTCTGCCAATAAAATTAACAGCTAATGAAATAACAAAAATAGTTAAGACTTTTGAGTAAGTTAAAAGGCCTGTTTAAATGTGTATCTGCTTTCAAATAAGAAATGATAATGTTGGTTTTAATCAGGGCAGTCATTCCATGACTGTCAACCCTTCCTTCTCCCTAAATGTTGTCTATCAATCTCAAATACAGCTAAGCAGTGTTGGCAGCTGAGCTTAACTTTGAATCCCTCAAAGGTTTTATTTACTGTACTTAATTATGAATAAGAAAACATAAATAAAGATTACATAGGCTTTTGGATCATTAGGCAGTTGGGGGAATTTCCATAAAGGACACCCCAGGCAAAGGCTGGAAATAAGAGACTTCAAAATTAAAAAACACCAACTCTCATCTTGATTACTTTGTTGGACCCAAGAAAGCTCAGGAACTTGTGCAGTAGACATTTCACATTTTGGTGAAGACCAGCTGGGTCTGATCCAAACTCTATCAATGAAAACTATATACATCTGTGCATATATAGGTACATCTGTGTACATTTGCAGCTACCCCATCATGTAACTTCATCACCTGTGACCCCTACCAGCTCTAATGAGAAGAGCAGTCTGACTGTTTCCACCTGCTTCTTTATCACTTTTTTTCCCCAATTACAGTGTTCAAGGTACAAAATCATTAAAAAGCCTTTCCTGTGCATCAATAACTTGCTCAGCCTACACTGTATCTATTGCTGCTCAGCTAGCTATAATGGCATTTCCAAATGGGAGTTATGACAAAGTATTGCAGTATTTCTTAGCAACAGGTATAGCACCCATAGCCATTAACATAAATAATTCAGCTTATCCAGCCTATACGTTAAAAATGTCTTTTCTCGGATATTATCCACTGTTCAGGGTAAACAAGAGTATCTTGAAGAGGATCTGACCTTGAAGCAACAGGTGTAATGACAACAATAGCCCGTAATAGGAATGCAAACCTGGACAGGAACTTCTGGGGTTTCAAGCCAGTCAGCATGATATATATTCCACTGCAAAACCACTCATGTTCTAGGTTAAGGCCACTAAGCTTTCTCAGGGCTACTGTTCTTTAGAAAGGGTGCTGCTATTTGCGTGTGGGAACAGGTTCAAACATAGGAGCACCACAGTGGAATGAGAAGAACATTTTCTGAACTCATTTCCTCAATGTAAATCAGGAAATCTTGACTAATTCAATACTCCTGATTTAGAGTGGGATGACAGCTCTGAGTCCGAAGCACAGAACAGCTGTGAATGAAAATATGACCATTTCTCTTCATTCTGCCTCTGAGAACTAGAGAAGTACTGTCTTCCCATTTCTCAGGTGATGATTTAAAGCACAGAGAGAGTAAGCTACCTACAGTTAGAAAGAAAGTCTCATTCATAGCCAAGGTCTGAATTCTGCTCTCATCAATGCCAAACTAGTCCCTGGCTTGGGAAATTGCTCTTCATCACAGATTTATTGACTGATACTCTTTTTATGGAAGTGCCAACATTACTATAATACAGGCTAGCAACTAATCTACCTATAGCATTCATTATCATTATTACTTCTTTTAATGAAAGTTCAAACCATCCCATCACACATCTCAATAAATCAGCAGGGCTAATACACAGCAAGAAAATATTTCTTCTTGACCCTCAAAGCAATCAGCTTATGCTGCTGAAGCAGGAAGCTTGTTTGTCCCTTGCATTGTTGTAATCTGATGCATGCAGCTGCAAATGTTGGTTTTGCTCGCAAAGCTTCCTAAATCCCTTTTTTAATTCTACTAAACTCTTCGCCTTGATGACTGCCTATGACAATTGGATTCCATAGATAGAAAATATACTGTGTGAGGCAGGACTGAAAACATGTTCTGGAAGGTTTTGCTCTGTGAATTGGAGCGCAGAGGCTACAATTACCTAACTTCGTTAGCCACTTGAAAAAGTTGCAAATTATGTGAAGTTCCCCTTTCCACCATGATTTATATTACCCTCCATTACTCTTTATTCCACACAGCTGACTTTCTGGCTCCTTGTTAAGTCCTCTGAGGGAAATCATGGCCCTCATGAATGTATCAGAGCACCTGTGTAGCCATGCACATGAAAATAGGGAAGCAACAGCACACACAAACATGAGGATCTTCCAACTTACAGGGCACCACAGGGACTCTCTGGACTCTCAGACTGAAGTCAGTAATTGATTTTAATGGGAGCAGGGCTGAGCTAATGCTGCCACTTCGGAAAATCCCACCCAAGGGATTCAGTGATATTGAAAGTGCTTGAGGCAGGTTAAATGTGGGGCATTTCCAGTAATGGGGAATGGCACAATTGTCTTTATTAATTTTCCTTCTCCAAAGTGCAATTAGAATTTATGTATTTTTATATCTTTAGGAACAAAATAATTTAAAATGCTTCTATTTCTAGAGATTCTTACTGAGAGGCAGATGAGTAGCTTTCTGATGTGCAGTTACAGGCCTGAAGATCTGTCACACCCCCAAGATCTATTAATACTCTCTAGCCGCATTTCTTTTTCCTTCTTCTGACTTACTATGATTACAAGAGAAAATAATGTAGTTGTATGTCTCAATCACAGTAGCTGCACTGGCCATTCATAAAACAAGTTAATCACCATCTTGGAGACTGGAGGTACTTTTCTATCTACCGTACCTCTAAAACAAAGAGGAAAAAAATTGGTGGCAAAGGTGAGTCGGAAAGGATCATTAGCACAGGGAAGAAAAAAAAGGTGACACAAACTGGAAGGACGTACCAACAACAGCAAGGGGGATGATGTAAACAAATATTAATGTGGAGGATGCTGACTCTCTCAGGGTCAGTTTTTGGAGAAGTCACTATATGGTAAGGATGGTCTAAAAAAGGACCTTCAAGACCAAACACCTTATATCCAAAGCTATAGCAACTACTTTGCAAACAACTCTGCAAATAATAAAGCCTGGAGTATCTTTGCTTTCTTTGAATGATGCCTCTGAAAATTATGAGGTTACTCATTCATAAGAACTATGAGATTCTGGCACATAATTCACGATACAATTAGTGACTCTTTTCAACACATTCATTTGCGCAACACTAGAATTTTCGGCATAGGAGCAAACACCATGCATAACTTCAACAGTGTTACAACATCCCATTTGGATGGTCTAATAGCAGTAGTTTGGTCATTAACATCACAGTGAAATGACAGAAGTATATCAGAAGTCTTGCAGTTATGAGAACCATTGATTTACGTAAAAAGTCCACATGGTGTTTAAAACACTAAAGGAGATAAATGGAAGAGGGGTGGAAAAAGAAATTGGGTTTGTTTCTGCTTGCTACTTCTACTTTGCAGCTTAAATTTGTCTTGTAGCTCTGATGAACTTCTCTTCTTGCAATGACCTTTTTGATATGGCCTTACTGACTCTTGATTTGGCTCTGCTTGATATCAAACTGGAAGAGTCCCAGGATAATCCAGGGATCAGACTGGGAAGCACTTCTTAGAAGGTCTTGGGAGTTCATGTTATGCCTGTTACCGTTACAGAGTAAAGTATAAAAGAAGCAAAAAGTAGCCATTTACCTTTCAGATTACTTTCAATCTCCTGCTTTTACTTCCTCCATGACAGGATTTCTCATTTTATTCTGAAAAGGTTCTATTTCATCTCACTTCAGAAGTGACTTCTTTTGCTTACTGAGTTAGAGTGTTTTAATGTAAATATCAAAAGTGTCTTTCCTTCAAGACCAAACACCTTATATCCAGTTAATCCTCATTACAGAATAATTACCTACTAAATATTATTTATTAAAGTATAAGTGATTTTATGAATGTGCAATAAAATAGTTATCAGTCACATTGCTGCCTGAGATAGAGTTTTGGAGCTTCCCCTGCTGCAATGTGAAACTGCAATATACTACCTTTAGCTTCCTTTCTTTATAAAGTGAAATGTTTTAAATTCAAACTTACTTATGCACTGGCCATAACTGCAGGGGGAAGCTCTGCGTATATGTACTGCAGCAATGTTGTACGGTTTCTGGAGCTGCAAGGATAGATACACACATCTTTAGTATACTCAGTGCTGGCACTACTATTGATTATTTCCAATTACTCTTAACTTTTCTTTCCCAGCTATCTTCAGCCATGTCTTGCCCTCAGATCTTGTTCTGGATAGTGACTTGCTCAAGTGGACTTTTTTTTCAGGAGCAAAGTGGCACCAATCAAGTTGTAAGACTGGGTAGAAAGGACAGCTTTCTCCAGAAGTTCTGTCTTATTTCACTAGGTCAAATGTTTACAGAGCAGAACTATTTTTTTCCCTGTCATTTTTCTGCATATGTGAAATATTTGACAATGTAAATCATACATTAGGATTTACTGGAATTTCTGTCTTGACCACTTTAAGTGACATTGGCTGGACTTGCCACATGTTCTTTAAAGAAGTAGTTTAAATTGGTGAAGTTGTTCTTCAACTAGTGAGTGACTGAAAATAGTTTGAGGAAGTTTCAGATTCTTTTTTGAACAGCTATAGATGAATGGACAGTAGATTTCTGAACTGTAAATTTCAGCTTTTGTTTCTCATTTTATGTTGACACTTTAACAATTTATGTAAAAACTCTTATTCTGAAGTGAAGGAAAAGAAACATTTGGCATGTTTAATGAGCTCTGTGTGATACTTCTGGACTTATCGAAGAGAGCTGTAATGTTTTTTTGCATCATTTTAGTTGTGAGGTAGGAAAAATTCAATGGCACTTCAGAATAACTTTGAAGATTTTTGTTCAAATTCGATGGGCAAAACTCCAAGCAATCCTTATTTCTTTCAAAGAAATTTCCTTCTTGAATCTTAATGTGTACTTTTGAGGTAGTTGACTTGGGAGCACCTGTTAAAGCAAATTCAACTGCCTTAGCTATCAGTGTGGTTTCTCTCTTAGACCAAGAGACACATGTGCAGTGTCAAATACAGGGACACCCTGTATTTATATACATACACATAATTTATGTTTGCATGTAATTTGTACTGAAGTACTCAGGGATTACATTTAACTAAATGAAGAGTGGGATTAAGTGAACATATGGTGTTAAGAAAGCTGGAAATAAAATCCCTCTCCATCTTACTCTGCCACACTTACATTGCTTATTAGAGGATTACTTCTGAGTCTGTGTGGGCAAGCTTTTGGAGGAATGAATTGACAGGCATAAAGTTTCACAGGTTGCCACTGTTTATGAGTAAAATCCTGCAAAATTACACTGTCTAGATGAAAGGTACTTTCTCTACTGTTAGAACTTTGAAACTCATTTTTCACTTGTGTCAATATGTACACATAGAGAAAGAGGGGAGGACCTAGTTGTTTCTTTTAACTCATCATCATATTCTGGCAGGTAGTATTTCTGTAAGACTACACTCGTAACTGGATGCTATCTTATTAAATACCTTTTTATAAATATGACTGGGCAGCTCATAAGCCTAAGCTAAATTGACAGATTTTCAGCCAGAAGAATTTATATATTTATTTTAAAAAGTTATCTGTGATACTAGACTTAAACCCCATGATTTTCCTGATTTTTTTGCTGACAACTAGGCTTACAACAGAAACAAAAAACTTGCAACATCTACTATATATACCAACAAGTAGCAAAGTGGTTATCACAGTGTGAAAATAGCTTCAAAGGAGAGAGCCCATTGTCCCATTTGCCCTCCTCTCCTGCAAGTACCAGCTGCCTTCTCCTTTTTGTCCTAAAATAAACTCCCTGGACAAATATATGAAGCTACAACATGATCCCTTACAAACCTCTTCCGTATGCACTCCATTTTGACATCTGTAAAGATGGTAAAGCCACCAGAGCAACCAGTAAGAATGAAAGTACCCCAAAATAGCAATCTGGCAATGCTTACAGTGCACAAAATCTATGTGTGCAACGGCCTGTTTATATCTTTGCTATTCTTGTCCTTCCTTTCCCATTTCCTCTACTGAATATTCTTCCACTTCTTGTACTGTGTCAAAAATGACTGTCAGCTCTTCAGCAAGAGGTAGGTCCCCTGTACCATATGTGCAAATATCTGGAATGAAAGCGCACCAAGAGCAGGAACAGGACTTGGGTTACCACACCCATGCTGCTGTCTGAGCTGGCAACACTGACTCACGCAGCAGACAGCAAATCCCATGGGACCAGGCTACATCAGCTGTAGGACAGATCTGCTGCCCTAATGGCCACTGTGCAAGCAGTACGCCTGATGCTGTTGGACACAGTGGGCAGTTGGTCTGATTAAAGTAGCCAGACTGGAGACACCCAGCTCTTGAGCTACCTGGACAGAGACAAATTTATCTTTCATCAGGACATAAATTTTGCACAGGAGCCTGTGTTTTGTTACAATACAAACAACAAAGGGTACAAAAGAAGTCTGGTCTTTCCAGGGACTTACCCCTGCTGATTTACGAAAGTGCATCTGCAGATCTGCCTGCAGGGCAAGCTGTGTTGTGGTGGTGGTGGTGATGGTGATATGGGTCTCGTCTCTCTAAGCTGGGCTGCACATCTGCAGCCATACTGCACTGCCCACTCCTCTGTTAGGACTGGGGAGCAGTGGCTTGGTGGGGAGTGCCAGGACCTTAGTAGCTGCAGGAGGATGTTTCAAGGCTCTTAATGCAGTGGCTACTTCCTAAGAAGCTATGCTCTGCCACAGCTGAAAATGGTGATGGGTAGGGTCTGTGCAGCTGGGCCAAGCTGAGAAAATGATGATGATGGCAGCTGTGTCTCCTTTAAATAGTTCATGAGTGGTGCTCACTTTGGGTTTTGTTTTACAACCAACCAGAAATCAGTCACAGAAGCACCCCATATGTTCTTTGTCTTTTGTTGCTTGAGTGTGTTTATTGTATGGGTTTCTTTGGAATCCAACAGTGACTATGTCATGGGTTGTGTATGCTGTCAAAGATGTGAGACTGAGTCCAACACCTGTGTTTAAAACGTTATGGTAGTGTCTGGGAAGTCAGAAAAATGGGAGTATAATCTGTTCTGAGCTATTCTTACACCATTGTAAACAATTTCAGCTAGCTAAATACAAATCCTGCCACTAAATACAAGTCAAATTGCAACCAGATCCTCTGCATGCCAAGACTGCACCACTATAGTCCCAGATTTCCCTTTGAGTGAGTAACCTCTTAGTACTTCATGTTAAGCAGCTGATAGCAGCACTGTTTTTACCTACTCCCTGCTCACCTGACTGTTCCTGTGCAGATCCACCCTTTGGTATGTCACAGTGGACTTGCAGGAACCCCAGGGCATATTGAGGGAAAAAGTATAACTTCTCTTCCAGAAGAGAATGTATCCAGAGCCTGAATCACTGCTGATCAGAACGTTGCATGCAGGACGTTGTAAATAAGTTGTACTGATGCTCAGACCCACCCCTTGGAAACGAATGTCCTCCTTCAAAAGACTTCAAAGAGACAAATTCTCCCTCTGCTGCATCCTTAGGTCTCCAGAATCTTCCTTAACCCCCACTCCCCCATCTTACCCTTGCTCTCTGAAAGGTATGCCTAATCAATTTTCTGTTCTGTTGAGCCCATATTGAGACATCTTTGTCTGCAACATCCACTCCAGTGTGAAGGTTCAGGCTATTTGCAACCTTCCACAAACGCTTCCCACTTTGAGATTTCAAGATCCAAATGGCTCCCTAAGTGTTGATGTATTTGTTTTCTCCTTTGAACCTAAAGAATCCACAGATGGCAAGGAGATGTAGGCAAGGAACATATGCTACTAATTCTCTCAGAAAGTCTGAGATTGAGGCTAAGACCACTAAAAGCATATGCCATTATATGAGTATTGATCAGAGGAAGGAAATTTTGGCAACATTTATAGCTCTAACATATATGAAAGTCTCCTAAGAGGAAAATATTTTGGTCATTCTAACTAATGCTGAACTAGTGTAAAGTATATGGGTTAAAGCATATTTCTCCTTTGTATTAGTTGTCTCTCCAGTGGGACTTACATGTTTGAGCAGTTGGCACATTCAATCTAGCATCAACCTGGCATGTTGTTTCCTGCTACACATGCACTCCTGTTTCTTTTTGATCAAGTGTCATGTGGGATGAGCAGGATAAATCTAGGTTAGAGTTGAGAAGCAGTGCTCATTTTTAATTTTCCAGTGTTATTTAGTTTGTGATACAGTCCAAATATGGCTAGATTCCACTGTGTGTATTTAACTTTGCTATGTATTTAACCTTGCCTTTCCCACTGAAATGTGTCATCTGTACCAAAGAGAACAGTTCTGCAGCACAAATTCCCTTCTGTCTAAGTAGTAATTGCTGTATAAAAATGAGGTCATTGTCTCTGTAAGGAACATTTTTTAAAATGTTTCCGAAATCATTTATTCCACATAAAAATAAAAAGTAATATTTTAAATTGATGAAATTTTGTTGTTTGCTTCTGCAAAATCAGCCTTAAATGAATACTTACAACAGCATGCAAAATAGGGCTGGAAGGGAGTAAACCAAGGGTACTTCTTAATGGATGTGATTTTCTGCTAAAGCTGAAGCAGAACTGCATGAAGCTAAAGAAGGTCTCAAGCCTGGCTGTTTAAAGTTAGGAATCTATGTGACATGACAAAGTAAAATGGCCTGGTTTTCCAAAATGGTTGACAGCACCCACATTTATCATTGAAATCAACAGGCACTGCATATGCTTAACACCCTGAAAAATCAGGCCACTTATATTTAGGAGTTTAAATATGACATTTTGAGCTTTAATTTCATCTCCTACAGTTAAAATATTAAGGCAGAGTATCTAAAGCCTATTTTGAGGTAGGATGTCTGATCTAATGGTAGAGGTACACTCAACTAAGTGTGGTGGGTTGATCCTGGCTGGATACCAGGTCCCACCAAAGCTACTCTGTCACTGCCCTCCTCAGCTGGACAGGGAAGAGAGAACATAACAAAAGGCTCGTGGGTCAAGATAAGGGCAGGGAGAGATCACTCCCCAGTTACTGTCATGGGCAAACCAGACTCAACTCAGGAAATCAGTTTAGTTTATTACCAAGGGTTTGTGTAAAGCACCTCTCACAGGCAGGGCTGAATTGGCATAGCCATTCAATCACACTGCCCAAGTCCTTTCCCAATAAATGCTTAGCCAAAAGTAAACGCAGGTCAAAGAGTTTCTCTGCTTCTAATTCATGGAACACAAAGTTGCTTCTCACTGCTTGGTCTGGGAGGCTAAACAGATCTGCTTTTCTGGTTGACCATTACTACAGCGACTGGCTCCTCTTGAGGGAACAGAGGGAGAGGTACTGGGTCTTAGTTTCCACTTTGCTCTGTGTTAAGGTACTGTGAGTACCAGCAAAATCACAGGCAAGTCCCTGCAGTGCTATGCAGCTAGCTCAGGACCTAGCAGCAGCAGCAGTGCAGCCTTGGAGATATGGGGATTGTCCTCTGTAGCTAGTTTAAAACAAATTACAGTCGGAGTGTTTTTGGAGGCTCAGTGACGCTCCTGCATCTGCACAACTATCTTTAGTATGAACTTCCAGAATGTAGTGCATTTATTTTGCATAGAAAAGAAAACAAATTCAAGCTCTTTCAAAGAATTTATCTCATCACAACTCCTTATTTTTAAATGTCCTGGCAAGCGTGAAATTCCTACACATAGCATTTCCCATTTCCATTTATTTCCCCCCAGCCTCAAGACCTGGTGGTCACAGCCCCCTCTCCCTGGTTTGTCTGGTGGAAGGGAATTGAAGAAAATCACTACAATGCATGCTCTAATTTCTGTGGTTTGAAAAAAGATTTAAATGGCAAGTACTGCAAAGAGATTGCAGGAGTCTGAATGGTTTTTTTAAATACGCTTTGGACAGTGCCCATGGTAGAAAGTCCTTTATCTTCTAGAGGCCAAGCCTTCCCCAGTTGTGTAAATATGCTCTCAGAAGGCAGCTGTGTTTTAGATCACCTCTGTGCTACCCAGAGGCAGGGAAGGCTGGGGTCCATGAATCCTGCAAAGCCCTGACTCCAACCCACTTAAATTAGGAAAGACTCTTGATGATTCTAATGGACTTTGGTCCAGATCTTACCTGTGAGCAGTAATGAACATACGAATGACCTGCATTCAGGAATGAGGTCTGCACTGGTAGGGACCATGATGGCAGTGCAGGCTCCTAGAGCAACCTCTGAGCACTGTACATGACTGTAATCTGTTTCAAGCCATGGCCTGCATCTTTAGAAATCTTTCTGACATTGTGTAATTTATCTTTTCAATAAATCTGCAGCGAAATCTCTGACTAGCTTGTAGCAAAAATAGTGGCCAGAGAAGCAGGGTTGTGTTTGTAGGTGATGAAGAGCTGGAAATCCCAAGGAGTGTGAAAAAAGATGAGGGTGTATCTTCTCTCTGAAAAAATAACAAAACCCAACAAAACCCAATCATCAAAACCTCCAGGCTTCTACTTACTTTTATCCACAAAGTGATTTTGTCTGGAAGCCAGAATTAAAACTCAAAAGTTCCTGGCGTAGACCAAAACCCCATTGTGGGATAGTGTTTCATTATAGAAATTATTTATCTACCAAAACTATTTAAAGACAGGAAGTGTTATCTGTAGCCAGGATTAATCATCTCTGTCACATAGCCTGTCTCCTGAATGAGAGATGAATGCAGAGTATAGTTTCCTGACAGGCAAGAAGCATGGTATGGATGTTGTTAATTTCTGTGGTAAGAAGCAAAGCCAAGTAAATTGGACAATACATTGCATGTTGGGACACTGTCAGCCAAAAGTATCTCAGCTGAGACTGGTCTTTGTGCCAGACTTGATAGACAGAAATGGACAAAGAAAACTCCATCATGCCCAAACATCCAAGCCTACCGTGCCGAAAAGGGAGAGCAACCAGAATGTTGGACATTCAGCAGGGAGGAGGGAGCCTTTACTGTTCCTGCCAAACTTCTGTACTCGCTCAAGAAAAAATGCGAGTGCAAGAAAAGCAGGGCACCACAGGGAGATAGAGTAAACACATGGAATGGCAACACCAAAAATGCTGGTGGTGGAGCAGAGGCGGAATGGCAGAAAATGTGGCAGCTTGAATTGGCATTTGCTGCCTTGTGTCCTCAGTCAGCCCCAGGCACCTCGACCACACACAGCAGGCACACAGACAGGGCACAGCGAGACTTGACTGCAGAACATCCTCTCTGGGCTCTTGTCATGCTGCCAAGTTGCAGATATAGTGTATTGCCCTTTGTGCACATTTACAGAGGAGGGGACCTGCTTAACTTGAAGGAAGGAGGTCATCACACGTGCCTTTTGTCTCCCCAGATGAGGCTGCCTTGTCTGCTCTGCTATTTGTACAGCCGTCTGCGCAGCTGAAATATTTGCATTTTTTTCCTGGGCCCTGCAGCCAGTGCACCACTATTTGAGCTGGTAAGATGCCAGATTCTTACTCAGTTGTGAGACTGAGCTGGTGATCTAGTCGGCTTTGTTATGTTACTATCAGCCACAGCAGCAAGACAGCAGACACGACCACCAAGACCATCAAACAGAACACTCACTCTTAAGAAAAAAGATGAATAAGCTGGGTCATGAATTACACTAGAAATTTCTTTCTAGTGATATCTAAATAATATCTATTATCAGAACATGTACACTAGGAAAAGGTCAGGGCTTGACCTGCTCTTGTTGGATGATATGATGTGCTGCTGTTAGTAATGATATGATTGGAGCCATATGGGATGTCCAGAAAATTATGTGCTAATTACGCATTAATGCTTTCTAGTGCTGCAGTACAGTTTATTCCCCAGCAGATCAGCTACGTGTGAGAACTTCAGAGACAAATACAGGAATTTACTATTTGAAATCTGCAAAATACTAAATTTGAAAAAGGAATCTGTGGGTTGACTCACCTTTTTTCACCTTAAAATGGTGATGGGATTGTTCTTTTCAAATGAGAATTCTTCCTGTTCTGCTGGGGGAGAAGACAGTGTTTGAAGCATAAGACAATAGAGCACTGTCTTGTGTGCTACAGCCTGAGTGTAACAGAACAGGATCAACCCAGTGCAAACATCCCCCGTTTATCTTAGCAGGACATGCAAAGGTTATTTTTAATCCCTTGAGTGCTTTGTACCTTTAAGACGGTATTTGTGAAACCAAGAAGTGCTCACTGTAACATTAAGTATTGATTACAACACAGCTCACATTCAAAGTGATTTTGTGGTATACTACTGAATTAATGGCGTTTGTATTTTCACTCTGCTCTTCCTTAAAGGTCTCAAGTTTCAATGAACTGATGGGCAGCTTAGAGCTCTGACACACTTCTTGTCCTCAGACATCTTTATATACTGTTTGGAAGGGCTGGGCAGTAGCTAACATCCCTTCCAGAGCCAATGACACCCGCTGCAGCATTCAAGTAGACCTGTTCAATGCATTTATTACATGCTATGTTTGGAGAGTGCACTCTATGGCAGCTCAGCTTCACTTCATCCTCAGCATGACTAATGAAAATAAGGTGTATGATCTTCTATACTGCAGTAGACATGACAACTGAAACTGCGCCTCAAGACACAGCTCGCCTTCTCTGTGTTATTTTTTTCCTTCTGTGCTGCTTTAGTCTTTTCATCCAGCTCCTTGTGGGCAGCAGGCTGTGTGGCTGTGTGTATGTGTTTCTCTGCAGATAGCATTGTTCCCTGCCTTTGAAGTGCCTGCATGTTGTAGTTTGCTCTTTTCTTCACTCCTCCCCATGTAACTAGAGGGGCGGATGCTTTCTAGATAAGGACTGGGAAATCACTGAATGTACATGTCTATGAAACATAATCAAACAAAATGAAAGCTGGGACTGACCCTTGAAATTTCACTGAAAAGATTTTTATGCATGCAAGTGGCTTAGTCAACTTCAGAGAGGCTGCTAGCGTGCATAAAGGTTTCTGTGTGGAACAGACAGCAAGATGGACACTTCGTTTATTGTCATGATAATGTAACTAACTTGAGGCTGCTAGGAGATCATGATAAAGGATGTCTAAGAAAGATAGCAAGTTCATAAAGTGTTTCATTTTAAGGCATGTAGAGAATTATTAGCAGAGCAGCTGTAGCTTTTTATATCATTTTGTAATGCATGTGATGTGGCATTTTGAAATTACAACACTTTTTGTGGCTGACTTTTTGTCACGTACATCATGGCCAACAGTCCAGATTCTCCAGAGCATTCTCCAACTGAGTCTGCTCAAAGGCTCAGCCACCTTTGAAGGGTAAGAACCTTTAAAGCACAAAGCTGTTTTCCAAGAAGAAAGTTAGGTGAGTTTGCCAGATTGAGCTAACCGGCTCAAAAGAAGAAACAGTCTGTGCTTCTGCATCCCCGCAGTGGAAGAGCTGAGACATTCCCAGGCGTGGCCCTGGCAAAGTCCAGTGCCCATGTATTTCTGGAATGGATGCCAGCTGCCTCCCGGTCTTCTCACTCGCACATTGCAATGCTTTGCAGTGAAAGCCACCAGGACTCTCAGAGAGTTCTGCAAGCGATTTCAGGGGAAAGTAATCTAGGACCTTTTGCTCCTAAAAAAGGAGCCCCCTGAAATTGGAGTCAGATTCCTACAGGAGAAAAGAGCCTGCAAATTCTTCACTCCTCCAGGAACTGGGCGTTTCACCTCAGCCATTAATTCTTCCAAACACAATCACCGAAAATATAGAACTCATTCTGATCACTTAATACAAAAAGATGAGCACGTGAAAGTATGTTCCTGTAACATAACTTCTAGGTCACAGAAAGGGTAAAGGACTCCTGCCACTAGATTCAGCCACAAAACATGGCTTCTTCTATCAGAGACTTGAAATAGGTTCCAGACATTGTGTGAACTCAGGAAAACCACTGAATCATTCCTTGTTTTAGTTTCCTCATCTCTGAATAAGGAAACCTTTTTGCAGGGAGGGGCTTAGCTCAGAGATCCGTGGAAAGCTCTTTCTACTCTGAAGGAAAATATGACAAGCATATGACAAAAGTTGTCATATACACAAAGAAAGCAGCATTAAGTCCAGCTTCCCTACAGTAGGCTTGTAAATAAACAGCAGCTTCAAGTGAAGATGCTAAAATCAATGATGTCTTCACACATACAGGAAAGCCCTTCTGAGGCTAAGCCACCAAGCATGACCTTGTAAAAACATTACATACCTATGAAAAACAAGTTTGGACACTGATATGCACTGCTGGAAAATTACACTTGATCAGGTAGACTGAGACACATTAGATTGTTAATCTTTTATCCCTTCAGAGATCTTGTCCACTTGGAAATGAAAATCCATTGTCACAAAGGCAGGGAATCTGCCTTTTCAGTGGATTAACTGCTGGCTACTAAATGTCTTTTGTTCATATGCCAAAGCCTGTGCAGGATAGTGCCCTCTCTTCCCGCTCCCAAAATACTGATGGAGATAAAGCGAGCTTCTATTTCTTGAGACCTTCTACTGCCCGCAGGCCATGGTGTGTGAACCACCTGTGAAACCAGTAGTTTTACCTTCTCATAGACTTCCTGCAGCAAAAGGCAGGTTCATACAGGCTCCCCTGGTCTGCCCCTGCATATCTTTCTCCCCTGCTCCGACTGCAGTAAGACCTTTGCCTGATATTTTTGTTTGGGTAGGCTACAGCTTGTCACGCACCCTGCCCCGGGCTGCAGGGTGGGGGTCCAAGCACCAGTGCCACATTGGTCCCTCTTCCAGTGCTCACCTATAGTTTAGGGACACTCTCTGTCCCTTCCTTCACCTGCTCATTCCTAGGCTCATTCCAATCCCCGCCCACCTGCACCTTAATCTAATACCTGACATTTAGGTTTGACTGACTTTTGAAGTAAATGGGTCAGGTTATTTAGCACAGGCTGCTGGATTGCGATGGCAGTTCTTCGTATGCTGAGTCACCCTGGCAGCAAATGTCATCTGCTTCTCATTTGAAGGAGAGGCACACGGTGAATTAAAAATGCAATGTGCACTGCTAAAATCTTATACAGCTGTTTTTTTGTGGGAGTAATAAGACAGTCAAATTACAGGGGGGTTCTACTATGAAGGCAGAAATTCAAGGGAAAAGCTTTGGTATGAGCACTCAGTTCAGTTCTCCATGTGTGCTTCAGTGAACTGGCTAAATATAGAACACCCAAACCACTGGAAAAGCGAAGGAAATGGAGACCCAGGAAAAATAAGCCACTGATGGTGATGCAGGAAATACTTCTTAATTAAACCATTTCCGCTGTACCCTTTGTAATGTTCTCAGAAGACCACAGTTGTAAAAAAATGAGTCATTCCTGGGATTGAGTGTTACATCAGCTTGACATTGTTGACAAGGGATCACAGGGGATCTGTGTGGCAGTGGGGTAAACTGTGTTTGTTTTTACAGACATGTATAAAAATACACATCACTAGAAAATCAAAGCAACAGCCACAACAGACCAAAGACTTTCCATAGGAGACGGAGAGCCTAATGCTCTGAGAGCCAGTCACCCCGGCTGCTCTCAGAGCTGAGAACGTCACTCGCTGTCAAGACCTGACCCAGAAGAAAGGAAATCAGGGCTGCATTTCATTATTTTGGCACAATGGATTTCAACAGCTGCAAATAGGGTTAACGAACTGCAAGTCAACTTCCAGAGGCACAGACCACACCATCCCTCCCTCCAAATAAGGCACATTTGTGTCCCTGAAAATCTATCAAACCTGTTGAAAAACCAAGGTCCTTTGTATGTGGCTCAAGCTGCTGAAGTGGAAGAGACACCCTGAGTAAACGCAGGTCAAATGGGGTTAAGCTTGCTCTCTTCACAGAGTTATCTGGAAAGGATTATGAATTCAGCAGCAGCACTGGCCATCAAATGTGCTCAGGCATCTCAGCTGAACTCATGGTATCTTCCAGCAAAAAGCTTGTTTTCTGTTCCCCAAGTGTATTTGTTCTTGTAGGTGTTTATGGGACTTACTGCAGTTGACTTTGGCAAAACCCCACACTTTTAGACTTGTATTTATTGAAAAGATGGAAGTTTTACGGAAACATTTGCCTCTTTTTCACATAAATCAACAGTTTCCTACTGGATTGTAACTTCTAAGAGCAGCCTATCGGCTGACTAGCTGGGTTCATGGTTACAACCCTGTTTCACTCTTCCTACATGGCACTGCAAGTTCTGAAATCAAAAGTTTTGAACCGTAAAACAGTCTTGGTTTTAACTGTAAAACTTCTGCCTCGTTCCTGCCCCTTTAAATCACCATCTCAGTATCTTGCTCCAATTTACACCAACAGGATTTCAGGAGAGGGAGACTGGGTGATGTTTTGTCTTCTATGACCTTCTAGATGAAGATTTTAAATGTCTTTATAAGATTAAAGAAAAAGATTTGTAGGACTAACTAGGGGATTTGGAATACCTAGTTCCTAGGAACAGGATTTGAGGCAGTAATTTCCTAGAAAGTGGCTTGGATATGACCTCCATGCAACACAGACATCCCCTTATTCCCCTAGTCCCCCCCAAATCTGGAAGACTCACACAAAAGAGGTTTGTACAGCATTGTACAGCTTCATCTTCTCACAGCCCACCTCTGTGCCAACACAGAACCTGCAGAAGCCAAGCTCTCAGGGCTTCCCACACACTGTTGGGAGGCAAATTTCACACAGTGGAACTTGAAAGCACTTCAGATCATACGATGAGCTCTGGATGATTTTCATTTTCTGATTTATTTTTTTTTTTCTTTCCACTGAGATCTATTAATTAGGACATTTGACTAGACTGGAGAAAAAAGATCTTATGAAAATAGACTCTAGGGAACTATCTCATCTTACTTGGGCAAAAGAGCAAATTAGCTCATGGATGACTTCTGTCTTCCTTTCCAATAATATTTGCTCTTTCAAGGCTTAGGAGCCTGTTTCATGTTTATCAAAACAAAAGCTATAATATTACTGAAACCAAAGTCCTTGTAAGTAATTTAAGAAGGTGTGCAACAGTTTTCTTCTTCAAACAGCCACGGATTACATGGTCCTGCCTGGGAAATTTCTCTGCAGAGAATGGCACATTACATGGTCTGAAAATTGCCCTAGATTTCCAGCATTTTATTCTGCCAAGGGCAGGACACAAGATTGGGCGCAGTGCCCTTCTCCTGCCAGAGAGCTGTAGTTGGTGTCACCCTCACGGTCTGGGTGGAGCACTGGAATACAGAGTCCCTTGCTCCAAAGCGATTCTAAATTGAACGTGGTGCAGGCAACAGGACTAATTAACATCCAGCATTGTGCTCTGAGGCCTGTTCCGAAAACAAAGACTTTTCTTTAAAATATGATGTTTGAATTTAGTAATGAGCAGCACATGTTACCAGTGACTAGGCCAGTTTCCAATACACCCCTTCCCGATGAGACCTACTGCATGCCGTGATGTTACATAGCTTGATTACTGTAGCACAGGTGAGTCCCATGACACTATCTATATTATCAGGGAAGAAGTGCCCAGGAATCAAAACCTTGAGCCATATTTTTGGTGTAAGCACCTGCATCTTCATTTTCTTTGATTATTTTGTAGCCCAGAATAGAAGCCTCATCAGAACTCCCTATCTGCACTGCTTATATAACACTCTCTCCACTCCCCCTCTCCTTCTGTAGCTTTACTTTCACCAAAAAAAAAAAAAAAGGAAAAAAGAGGATGCAAAAGCTATTCTAAAAATGCAAACTGCCTAAGCCCTGCTTCCTGACAGGGAATATTGGGCAGTGGGAGACTGCAATTTGAGCAATCAGGGCAACTATAGAGGACCTAAAGACACAGAAGTTCTGCCTGATGGCACTAGATCTGTTTTTGGGCATAGTTGAATCAGCATAAAGTGAGCTTAGCGCAGTATTTGTTGCAATTTTCTCTTTTCTTACTGTTTAGACTTGGTGCCTTTATGCATCTGACTTTTTAAACAGCCAGTGGGTGATTTTCCACATTCTTTCAGCTCTCAAACTTAGGTCACTGAAGCTATTTTCCTTGGATGGGTTTCATGCATATGGCTTGTTGACTACCTTTTTGATATGGTTTCCTGCCAGTGTGAACATTTTTGTCAAGGGAGCTCCCTCCTATCATGGTGTAAGTGCTGTAGGTGGGCGCTGCTGTCTAATTAAGTGTCTTTTGTGAAGTATCTGAAGTGTCAAAGAAAAGAAATTCAGGCTACTCTGAAAATAGCCTGCACTGTCAGTAGCAAATGTAAGATAAATTGCAAGCTCAAATGTCCGCTTCCTTGCAAGAGGGCTTAGTAACAGCATAGAAATTCAGTCAGTGAGGAGATGAGAAAGCCCCTAGTGTCAGCAAACTGGGAAAGTTTATTCAGTGTGGCTCAGTCACTCTTGCTTTCTTGTACTAGAGATACAGAGCTTACAGTTTTGCAAGAGTCCTAGGAGATCGTGTGGTTCTCAAGAAACTAAAACATCCAGTAAAAGTAAATTGGCCCTAACTACTGCTTGAAGAGAGTGTTTCCTTCTCCTCCCTCTTCTCTCCATCTTACAAAACCAACATGGACAAAATTATGATTTGTAGTGAGAGGCCCTAGTTTAAATTTAGAGCCATAGGAAGCCATTTAAACCTTCAGCACAAGAAAAACACTGTCATCATGGGTTTATAGGGCAGTACCAAAGCTAGAACACAAAGTATCCAGCATTTCAAATAGCTCATTCACAAAAATCTGTGTACTACATTCTGAAGGGAATCAAATCCTGTTTGCCTTTTGGGAATTGTCACATTGAAGCCAATTGGATTACTCACTTGTTTGAGGCAAGCAGGCTTTAACCTTTGAAGAAACAAAATGGATTTGGTAAATGAAAGGGATTAGTTTTTTCTATATAATGCTATGTTAAACACACACACACAACACAAAGACAAAGCGTATCTCTCCTCCCTCTTTATTTGGTGCAATATGAGGTAAGAAGCTGAACAAGAACTCTTCTGTGTCCTATGCATCTTAATTTGAGTCGCCAGCTTCTTTGCCTTGCCATGTTTAAATCAGCATGTTAATGTTAACAGACGCTTTTCAGTATGCAGGTCATACCAGGCTAAATTGTTTCTGGAGGGTGGAGCCACTCATTTGCTTTGGTGTTTGAGACAGGGTATATTGTTTAGTTTCAGATCCAGACTAATTTGTGGTGCATCTAAAGCTGGGCATGGTTTCTGCTTTGGCAGTGCTAGAGGGGCTGGTGAGCCAGCTGCAGGTTTTGCCATTCTTGGGATGTTCTGAGACTTTAAAATAGGCTGCCTGCAGTGATGGCTCACAAGGTAACAGATGAAGTGTTTGACCCTTTCTTGAAAATGAAATGAAGCTGCATTCAAGGTCTTAGTCTGGGTGAGCTTTGTGTTTGGATTCATTCTGCACAGAAGGAACCTCTCTGGAAAAGTAGGTAGTTAGGCAACAGGTCCTGTTGTACTGAAATTTCACCTCCTGAATCAGCCTACATGAGGCTCGAGTTAAAGATATTGCAGCCACATTGCACTATATCTCTACCTTTTGTCATCCTGCCTGAACACTCACGACAAAAAGTCACTAAGCAATTATAGATTTCCATGGTCTTCCTGGAAGATGAACATGCTTCCTGGTGCATCCTCTTTCATTGTCAGTATACAGTGGGGTTCTACTCGTGAGCTCTGCTGCAGTGGTGACAGCCCCTGGTTTGAGAAGCTGGGCTCTGTACCAAGCAGTAGAAGACAGATCCAGTCCTTCCCTTCTCTGCTCTTGCAGAAGCAGTGAGGGGCAACCCCTCTAAGACAAATCTGGTGAGCAGGGCGATACCATCCAGGACCACATCCAGGCTGGAGGGAACCACCAGACTAAGAGAGTTTGTCTGGTAGTCTCTGCATTTATACCCTTATGTGGCCTAGTAATCTTCCAATTTTTAACTAGATCTGTGTTCTATTATGAACTTGCTCCTCTCAGCACTTATAGTCTGTTCTGAAACCTGAAACCCTGAGCGTAAACTTGGAGCAGCATCCGTATAACACGTAATGAAAATTCTCTATGTCCTTACAACAATGCCAGATTTATGCTTCTTCTCATGACAGGGGGCAATATTCAAACGAGTGACATGAAAGCATGGCAGAATTATAAGGACCTCTGTTTGAAAGATCCCACACATACAGAAGTACTTCTCTTCTGTCAATCTATGTAAGAGGAGTTTTGCAGAGAGAGAGAAGCAGACTGCAGGCTTTCAGTATGAATGTTGCTGAATCTGAGCCGTATGACTCTGTTACTGATTGTAATGCTAGCTCAAAGTTAGTTTTTACTCCTTCCCCAATTCAGAGAGACCCAACAGAGGAGTGGCTTCACAGCAGATAGTCTCTTCAATCAATGCTAAAAAGTTTTGGATGTTACGACAGTTCTTACCAAGGCCAAGATTCAACACAGGAGGAGGCAGCATATATGGGGAAGAGATTTACATGCACATTAGTTCTCCACATAAATCTCTCTCCCTCCTGAAAACCAGCTGTGAGCTCCACAGACCCAGGGTAGCTATAAGACACAGAGGGTGGAACATTTATTATTTCTTTTAATACTTTAGCAATGAAGTTATTTATCTGCCAAATGACAGACATTTTGGTGGCAAGGATTTCATGTTCAACCAGACTGCCATTTGAAGTAGCCTATAAAGTTTGCAATCTGCTATGCAAATAAGAGAAGAGGAGAAAAGTTTGCTCAGGAACAGCTGTAACCCGTAAAGAGCAAACCAAAATCCACTCTGGCAAGGAGCTACCCATCTGAGTCCAGCTACTGCAGTCTGCACAGCAGACTGATAACCTCTGTTCCACCCCCTCCAGAAGGTCTCTGTTTTACCATGCTGGCACCATAAAGGAGCAGAAGGCATTAACTGAGAAGCAACTGAGGTCAAAGATGGTTGTTTGGAATGAGCTGAATGATCAAACTGTGCTGCAAGCTAAGTTCAGGTTAGTCTAATAGATCCCTTGAACTACACCACTTTTCATGTTGCTGCTCAGGCAGCCAAAGCCTGAGGCCTCTGTTGCTGAGGAACAGACGGTGCAGGATTGCTCATACCTCTGTTGTACTAATTATTTTTCTCCAGCTGCTGCAGAAAACATCTGCCCTGTGATGACAGTCCAGGTTGTCACATCATCAGACAAGCTATCAGGAAAAGGCAGCTTTCCTCCCATGAATCTCTAAACACCTCAGAGACAAAGGTTAAAAAGTTCAGTCAGGAGAAAAGCTCCCATCTTGTCATGAGTATTATAGTGTTGGCCTGTGGATTTTCCACCATTGGTGAGAGGAGGCAGCAGGAAAGGCTTGTTCTTGCTTCAGAGGAACAAGGAAAGCACTGTGTGTGAGGAGGTGCAGCAGCTGGTGGGAGTGAGAACAGAGGGTCTGTAAAACATGGGAGGTGCCCTGTTCTGCTGGATGCTGTACCCAGTTCTCAGACAGTTACATGAGGAGAGAGCCATGCCCACCCCCAGCCAGCATTGAAGGTGTTCCTGGGACATGTTGTTGCCCAGCTGAGCACTGACCCTTACTGCAGCTCCTGCAGGGTTTCCCTTCCCAGCTCTGCTGCCCTGAGGCACGGGGGCACCAGCCACCGGACAAGCAAAGCCCTCTTCACAGTTGGCCTCATTTACATGCAGAGCTAGACACGGGTGATGCTGCCTGGGGACTCATTAAACTGTTTACTTTTTCTTCTAATCTATCAGAAGACTTTGCCAAGGTGTCTTTGAATGCAGCAGAAATGCCTGTTATTCTTGGACCTTACTAGTGCCCTTAGCTCCTGTAAATTACAGGAAGGGTGAGTGATGCAGTGTGGATTATCTTCTAAAGAGGCTTTTTCTTATTGCAGTGCCAAGCTAGGAGAGAGCATGAAAAGAGCAAGGCAGGCAATGACTATTATTTAAGTTGTTGTGCTGTTCAAGACTTGAAAAGGGTTGCCTTAAGCCACTGTCAAATGTTTCTTGCTTTCAGTGTGTCTGGGTGGATATTCCCTAGTATAGGGCTGCTGTGCTGAATCCAGCCCTAAGCCTTTGAGAACAGGGCTGCAGAGGAGAGTGACATGCAGCTTTATTCTACATGGGAATATCAAGACAGGAGCAGCTTAAAGGAAAAAAAAAAAGGTCAGAGTATTTCTGTTTTAGGTATTTGTCAAGAAATAAAGAGCTGCAGCTTCGGTTTTCTGGTTTGCACTTCAACATGTGTGAGGAGTGTCACGGTGATGGTGCCAGGGCTGAATTGGCAGCCTCAACTCCAGGGTACCCGCTATGAGGAGAGGCCACCCAGGTTGCCCTGTGGTGCTACCTGCAGCCCAGCCGCTCACAGGATCCCGCACCCAGAGCTCCCACTGCCTGGAGAGTAACAGTGTGCTTATGAAAACATTCACAATAGCTAAGAAATGCTCTTACAGGTTTTGCTTTGTTGATGCTAAATATCTGCCAGGCTGCTCTGGACTAAAATAAAGCACAGTATCAGATCAAATTCACTAATAGTAAAATCCTATTAACTCTGCATTTTCTCACCATACAAAGGCTAGTCATGGGATCCTCAGTAACAGTAGTCTCAATCTGAAAAGCAGATCTTATTTTACATTCTTGGGGCCAGACATCTGATGTAAGTAAGTATATCTCCAAGTTGTAGCTACCCTGATTTATACTAGCTACAGTGCTGACCCTCTGTTAATTGCACATGTTACAATTCTCTGGAATTTCTCTTGCCACAGACTACAATAAAGAAACATTTTCTGGTGGTGAAAGGTCAGTAAAAAGATCTGAGATGAAACAACCTTTGTGACTATGGTTATACTTTATGAATGATTTTGTCCTTCTACAAATATAACACACGTGGTCTGCCTAGGAGTTTTGAGCAAAAATGCTTGTGCACAATGACTACAAATAAAACAATGAAGTAAATTGTTTCTACTTCTAAGAACAATTGTTATTCCTGACTTTAAATTCGTCTATCTGCATGCAGTTCATCCTCCTAGGAGTTGCTGATGATTACCTGCCTATTTTCTTCATTCATGGCTTGTAAGACCATCCCCAGGGCAATGCCTGTTAATTTCTGATTTAGCCTGGTTTAACTAACCCAGTTGTTCAGCAACCCTTAGACAGCCTTCTGTACTTGCTTTTCCTCAAGTCAGCTGCAATCAGGCTGAAGGTGAAGAGCCTGTAATCATTTAAGTATAATATCAATTTACAGGCCTCCACCAACATCCTTCTTGGAGCTGGATGGTTTGGCAGTGGAAGACAAATCCTTGGTGACAAGACAGGGGCAAACAGCCACTCCAGCTTGTACAGAGCAGCTCATCTTCTGAGCCTGGACTGGTCTAGTTTTTCATAGAGCACTGTCGTTATTTCAACCTCATCTGCTGCTGTTCCCATGAGAAATGTTGAACCAACAGTCTGGGGACCAAGCAAGGGGCAGCAGCAGGACAAGCACCCTTGGCCTGCCTGGCCTGGTGGGTTTGTCCTGAGGCCAGCCAGGGTGGCTACCCTCCAGACTATTTGCTCATGAGGAGCTATGCAACAGCCTATGGCAGTGCTGGGCCATCCAGGAGGAGACCTGCAGCACACTTCAGCTGCTCTGAGCATCAGGATACTCCATGCCTTCAGTGTCTCCTCTTTGCCTGCCAGGATGGTCCCTTCCATTTATCTCCTGTTCTCTCAGAAACACAGGTGGGAGAGGCTCGGACACAGGCCCCGTGAATGCCAGATACTGTCCCATCTAAACCTACAACCTACATCTGCCCAACTAAATAAGCATTACAATGCTGTTAAAATCCTGTGTTCCTTTCACCCTTCATGCCCACCCTGTTTAAGCACCAGTGCCTTTTCAGACAGCTCAGAACCTGATCCAGACCTATGGAAGCCACGCACACAAGTGCCTGTCAGGCAACTTGCTATGCAATGATCTCAGGCTTTGGAGCAGGGGCTGTCATTTTACTTGACTTGATGCTGTTTCCCTTACTCTGACCTTAGCAGTGAGCATTTCCAGTAATCACCAAACATTTCTCGTAACACTACCAAGGAGGTGGCAGACCCTTTGTGAGACACATACACATGTGTTCATTAAGTCTTCAGAAAGAAAAGAGCTAAAATCAGCAGCAGGCATTATTACTTAAGATTTCCTCCCTGGATTTCTATCTTGGTGATATGTAATGAAAAGAGACTTTGTAAAACATAAGGAAAATAATTAGATCCCTTAAGTTTTTGCATCTAAATTGATGCCCACACTATAAACAGGTATTAGTCTAAGAACTCCACAAGCATCTGCAATTTCGGAGCCACTTCAGATTTTACAAATCACAGAATCTATTCTGGGTTTTCATCAGCAGTATTAGCACTGACTTCTTACTAAACCTCCATCTAGTTGCATAAAGGAAT
>NW_009940784.1:33550-57340 GCF_000696875.1 Nestor notabilis | reverse complement strand
TCTTTCCCTGTTTTGGGTTTTAGTCCCTCCATCATGCTGCATCATGCTGCAGGGAGGTATGATTTATTTGTCCTTGCAAGAACTCATAATTAAAGTACAGATTGATTACACAATGTCTGACATAGCTGCAGACTCCATGCATTGCAAGTCGGTTTTAAACCTAGGGAATATGACACAGCTGAGGCTGCATATGGCTTAGTGTTATATAGGAGGAATTTATGGGAGATACTTGGAAGCAGAAATCAGATTAAAAGAGAGAATTATATTTTGCTTGCATCAATATGAACATAAATAAGGCTGTACATAGATTTTCTGCATTAGCCAAGGAAAAGGATTATGAACACTTCCTCTAAACGATGGTATTAGTAAATGTTCACTTGACATGATAAAAGCTTTATTCTGTGATTTATAAAATAATGACATAGTTATTAGGCCAAACAGACCTGTATTACTTTAAATGTTTGCCACATGCATGAAAAATCATTAGAAAACAATTGGAAATGGAGCATTCAATTGGCATATGAATAGCTCTGAATTCCTGCTTTGGGGTAAAGTTTCAAAAAATGCCATAAAATGTGATAAATTTAACAGCAGGACTAACCCATCGGTAAAGCAGAGATAGGATTCATTGAGGCACTGCAAACACGTTTGAATATGGAAAGACATTTCAGCCTCAGGCTTCATAAAAATGCTCACATAGGATGGGGAGAAAATGGCTGTAAAATGTCAGCTACCTTGATGGTCTTTTATTAAGTGAGGAAGTAACATGAATCTGCTTTGCCTGCAGATCTGGATTTACCTGTGTCATAAGAAATGACAGAAAGCCTTTGCTGGGAGTTATTAAAAAAAAATTAGAGTCTGAATTCAGTCCTCTTCCTGTCCAACACCTGCTGAGACTTTATAAGCCAGCATTGTTCACATCTGCTTATAGGGAGCACACCAGAGGAGCATGTGATCCAGCTGTTGCTATGGTATCTAGTGGGATTTTTAGACAACTACAGAAGAAACAGTGGCAAGAACCCCTGCAGCTGACACCTGAGTTAAAGGGACATTGCCAAAAATGATGAGTTGAACATACTTAATATTTATTTGTCAGATTTTTCTGAAGGAATTGGGTATTAAGCACTCCAGTGAGAATTAAGAGGGCTGGGAGGAAAGGATAATGACACCAATAATACTGTCATGCAATTTCTTCTTAAATGCCTCCTTAATTTAGCAGAATAACATCAACTTTAAACTGAGCTCTGAAAACATTCAGTAAGCCTAGCTCATCATCAGTGCAAGAGCATAGACACACCAATGTGTAGGCAAGGGTTCAACAACCTTGAAACAGCCTTTCCTTGTCTCCCCATCAATCCTGCTAGACTACAGATAATAGAAAGACATCAAAACCTCATTCCCCAGATACCTCCCAAAGTAATACTGCTCACCCTAATGCCCTGCTGCTGCATTATGCATACAGCCTATCATAAAACAGACATACAGAATGAGATACGCACAAAAATCTGTTTGAGGGACCATTTTCCCATCTTCTTCTTCAGACGGAGGTTTTCCAAGAGCTACAACTAATAAACAATGCAATTCTAAGGAGTGTTTGTTTGGCTGAGCACAATACTCAGCTTTTGGCGAGCCAGTCAGCAATTTGAAACCTGCAAAGCCTCGGGAGACTGGGCTTTCCCCTTGTTTCTGCTGGTACTTCCCTTCAGTGAGCTGCTCAGAAATACTGGGATTACTGTTCTGGCTCTGTTGCATGCTTGTGGCCAGCCAGGCTCAGCCTGTGCTAATCAGTTTTGTGAAAGTGAAAACAACATACTACACATGGAACACACCTTGCTTTGGGCTCTGGAAGACATCCATGGATAAGAGCACCTATCTGAGATGATGTTATATTTGGTCATAAAGTGGCTGTGAAGCAGCTATACTTGCTCCTGGGGAAGTTTTCTGTTATCTCATCCTTGAAGTTTCAGGGCTTCTTTCTATGCCTCTGCATTAGCCTGTAGCCACTCAACATGACCTGAGGTGGAGGGACTTTGAGGCAAAAGCCCAGCAGTGGTCAGAATGATGAGCACCCAGGGAGCCCAGTCCATGCCATGTTGCTATACCCACCCACCCACCCACCCAGGGGAGGCTATAACTTTCCACACTGAATGCCTGTCCTTCCCCTCTGCCATGGTGTGGCTGTGGGTGACTGTAGAAGCACACAGGAATGCTTACAGAACTTGCCTCTACACAGTGCCCTGGCTGGTTCTTGGGCAACTGGTGTACCCAGGGGTGCCAGTGTCTCCTGGCTGGGAAGAGCTGAAGTTTGGGATTTCACCTAGTTGTGGAAGAAGCTTCAATTGAGGCTGATTTCATCCTGATGCTTCCTTCATTTCTGGCATTAGCCTTGATGATGATAACCTCTGAGAGCCACTGCCATGTCCACTGTGTAGCTGCAGAACTACTCTGTGTTCTTGCAAAGACGGAGGACCAAACATGATGCTAATGAAAGAACAAAGCATCCTGTGTTGAATGAAAATGATCAAAGAATCTGCTTTCCTGACTTGAACATGGATAGTTTGCTCTGCCCAAGCTAGAAGAGGGCTTAAAAATGTATTTCTTCTCCCTGGTTGCTTTTGAATATTATAGACTTCATGAATTAATCAGGAGAATGCTTGGTGTAGTAGGTGGAGATTTGAGAGGCTGGTTGTGTTTAGCAGGAACACAAAAAGCTTTGTAAAACTAATCTATAAAACAAAGACTTGCAAGAATTTTATGCAGTTTAACAGCTTTCTTATATAACTTGATAAAATATGCATAATCCAATATTATATGGCTTTTTTTAGCCCCTGACAGAATATGAATCATTTAAGATTTTTTTTTCAACCACAAACCTCTTGCTGTGACCCAGTCAAATATTATCATCCTAAAATGTATTGCCCTGCAAACCAAACCAGGAGACACCCCGCTTTGCACAAGTATTCCTGCTACACACACGTGACAGAACAGCAGGGATGGGCTAAGAGCCTGGATAAGAAGAAGTGGCTCTCATGCTTCCAAGATATCTCTTATAATTGGCCTCTGAAAGTTCACCTGCTAATTCCACAGTAGCAGACGCCTGTAACTTTTAGTAACACAGAAAGAGACACTTCATGGCAACACTCCTCAGTTCAGGAGTGCCAATGAGCCAGCTTATCAAAATGCTGATAAAAAAGCAACAGAAAATAAGTTTGGGAACTTCTGCTGAAGGACTGTTCAGCATGCTGGCGAATGGAGTGAGCACAAGGCAGGAAACTCTGCAGTTAGTGAGGCTGCTGCCTGAGTTGTGTCTGCCCCTTGCTCTGCTCCTAAACCATGCCACCTCTCTTCCACTGTGTCTGGCATTAAACCCTTGTTTGCAAGCTTCTTCCTGATGATTCCCACAGAATACTTATGTCAGTCTTTTTCCTTGTCATCTAGGACAAAATTACTATCTTCCTTCAGAAATGGAGACCTTTGCTAGGGACACTACTGGAGGTGGGAATTTGTCCCTGATATCCAGTTCTCATTTTTCTTTTTTATACAGAAGCTACTTAAGTGCACTGTCTATTGGCATCACAAGTGACTATTTCCAGTCGATTTTTTCCCGTTTGTCTATGTATTTTTGCATCTTTGCCTTAGCTTTTTTTGCCTAAAACTTTCAACAAGCGCTTTTCAATTAAAAAAAAAAAAGCTATTTAAGCCATGAGAATATTCTCTGCCTTCTTCTTCTGTACAGCCCATGAACTTCTCTTTCTCTTCCCACATCCTCTACACCTTTGTATTTGCCTTTCTGTGCTTTGGCTGCTCAGCTTGTATAGGTACTGGTGTGATCTCACCTCTGCTGCAGTCCTTAGTCATTTCCTCCTGCCCCTCGCAATTTCATTTCCCTTCATTCCCTAGCTGACAGCTCTTTATATCCCTGCATATGCAGTAGGTCCCTATTACCATTCCCACATACGCAGCTGGAGGTTACAGATACCAGTTCCATCAGCTCTCTTCAGCTGCAGAGATCCCAGTCTTTCATTATTCTGGTGGGCATGTGGAATAGTAACCTATTGAAATGGGAGAACATGAAGGCCTAGATTGGCAGGAGCAAACGAGACAATGGTGATATCATGCGTGCCCTGTATGTCCCCAGATTTACTCTCATGTCAATTTTAAATTCCTACTCACTTTGAGACCACAGATATTATGCTCAATAAAAAATTTGCTTGGAAAATATCTTCTGTAGTCTCAGTGGTTTAGTGAACATTGCTCAGTTACCCTAAATTATTTCCTTAGTTACGTTTTATTAAGATGCCCAAAGTGTCTTGAGTATGAGGTAGGTTCCCAGGAATTAAAGTTTAATATCATCAAGGTTTCCCTGGAGATTTCAGAACACAAAAAGGGCAGATTGCTGGTCTGTAGAAGGCAAATTCCTGTTATGGCAACATGTTCACAGCTGTTACGAAGGGAGGCAAAGCCTTGCAAAGTGAGGTCAGTAAACCAGGCAGTAAATCAAGTTTATGAAAGTCATGACTGGTGGGACTGCATTAAAATGTTATCTGGGAAATGTATGACAGCCATGGATGAAGTAACTTTTGTCTCGGGAAGGTGGATAGGAGCAGATTGATTTAATCTGCTGAGAAGCAGGGAAGAAAAACACTGAATATTGATACTTTGGGAACTGTCTATGGACTAAATGACAGTGAGAGTCAGAGGCAAAAAAATGTGTAATGGCAACACACATAAGGCTCTGTTTAAAAGTTCTTATGCGACACAAAGGGAAATGAAGTTTTGTGAAGAGGCTTGTTCTTCTGGAGAATGCCACTCTTTCTTTTCTGTTTTATACTTTCTAGAGCTCACAGTGTGTTTTGTTTCCCAAATGTACCTACCTATTGCCCAGGGACAAGGAATATATTTCTTTCAATACAGAGTGCAGGTGATTTAAGAAAGGATTCTGACCATGATGGCAGGGAAGTTGAATTTGTTGAATCTTTGTACCAGCTTTCAGAATTAGGTACACTGAACACACACTTCTGTTTGGAACCTAAATTTCGGTTAGCTCAATTTATAATAACTGATGTTTAAAAAGATAAATAATAAAGTTAGCAAGTCCAATTATTCTCTTTATAAATATGCTAAACAGACCTGAAATCTGGTAACTGAATGTGGTGATTTACTCAAAAAGTACATGGGCAGCTGGCTGGTTTATCAGAGACAAATGATCCTTCCCCAGTACTTCCTAACTTCCTCTGAAAGCCGTAACTGTTGCTGTTTTGCAGCAAGATACTCTGAATACAAAGAACAAAGTGTTAAACGGCTGTGTTCCTAACACACATGGTTGTGGCTTTGTTATGACCTAACTACACGCTATGTGAGGCAACGTTTGTAAGGAACAGTAATGACTTTTATTAGACCAATGTAATTGGAAAACCAGGCAAGTTTTCTTTACATCCAGAATAAAAGCAGTTGCCCTCAAAGATAAACACAGGTTGAGAACAATTGCTGTTAATTTAATTTTCAAGCCTCTATAAGATTCTTTGTTTGAAGTTGCCTTAAGATTTGCAGCTCCCTAATAGAGAAAATTTGAGTGTCTGCCTGATTTTTCTGCATGCACCAGTTTTGCTGCCTGGCAGCTGCTTTCATGTGCAGGCATTAATAGCACATGTGGTATGCTGTTTCATAAAGACCAGTTATTGTACAGCAGTTAAGGTACAACACATATTCAGCTGACACAAGAGTACCATGGTTCCAAACCCAAAGAACTCTTCCTTACAGCCTATGGCTATGAGTAAACTGTCTTTGTAAGATGGGTTTGAGTTCAGGCTTGTTCCCTGAGCTGAGTCCTGTGGAAAGCCATAGAAATCTACAGAAACAAGACCAAACTGGAAGGAGCACAAATCAGAAGAGGAAAAGGAGGGATGTGCCAATGAGCTCCATAACCTGTTTCTTCCCTGGAGGGTGCCTGAAGTGCACTACTATGGAGAGTTCACTACCCTGTTAAGTACAGACATTTCAAAGATGTTACCTGTTGCCCTCCGTTACTGGAAACCCCTTCTAAAGCAAAGGAGTCATGCATCCTAAAAGCATTAACACTGGCAGATCCAATACAAGTTCTTTGATCAAATAGTGACAGCCCAAAATATTACTCTGAGTGGTGCCAGTTCTATCCTGTGCTTCAAGGGAACAGCGAAGCATCATTATTTGAATTACACTTTTGGTCCTCAGGCTGCATTAAGCCCTTGGAAAGGGCTCTCAAACTTCATATCCCTAAAAGTTACAGAAGAAATAGAGAGAAATATGAAGGATGGAGGAAAGAAAATTGCTCTACCAAATCAGAAAAGACATATTAGACTCTCCTGAGAATGCTGTCTGCCAGGTTGGTATAAAATGCTGGTGTTCAAACACAGATGTGCTCATTTAGAGTTCAAGCTGTACAACAGCACTTAGCTAACAGATGCTTCTGAATGTAAAAAGACACTATTGTCTGTAGGACTTGCATGCTCCAATAGTATCTAGCCATTAAAATCAAATTACAGAATCAGGAAGAACCAAACCTCATGTAGTAACGTCTGTAGGATCCAGAAGTGAGGCAAGAGCCATTTACAATTATCCTACTTGTCCTAAGTGCTGTATCATATTACACCAAGATTTTCTGTAGATGCTCCAAGTACAACAAGGAAACAACAAAAACAAAGGAGAAAAGAGAGAGTAAAACTTAATCTGTGTTCAACAACGTCTGCTCTTTACAACAGCCAGTATTACGTACACACACTCACTCATCTTTCCTGTCTCTCCCAAGTCAAAGACTAAATCAGATTCAGCCAGAAGGTGGCCTAATTAGATTGCTTTTATATTCAAGGTAGAACCACCTGGAGTCATTAACACTATAAATTATAGTTCTCTCATGACAGAGCACTATAGTGCTTGATGAATTGGAGAAGGCAGAGCTGCGTGGCTTTAGAAATCAAGACAGAAAGAATCAGGAGAGCATGAGAGACTTCTGGGGCTGCATCTCAGTGGGTTTCATGGAACAACATTATGTATTAAGAATAAGAGAATGGCTTAGACAAAGCAAAACAGCATAGACAGTGTTTGTGGCTTATGGAGTCTGCTCGAAGTTTTAGGCTCTAAATGTGCCTTCATTTTCAAATCAGAAGGGGGAAAAAAGGGAATACTTTCTCAGGTAAAGGATATTTTTAATACCAAAAACCACTGCTGTCAGGGTGTCTTAAAAAATGCCTGGGCTACACATACTTCCTGACTCCTTATTTCTCTGAGAAAGTTCCAGTATGATATGGGAGGAGAGAAAGCTTTGCCTGTTATTGATGCTCTTCAGAGGTATGGAAGCACTAAGACATTACACAGCAAACCCCTCAGCAGGGACTGGTGATATGCGATAGCCAACTTCAGCCACTTTTGCACGGCCTGATTTAAAAAGACCCTGACATTTAACAACATATAAAAATAAGGGCTTGTTTTGATGCATCTACAGATGCACTCAGAAATGAAGCCAGTGTTTGAAAACATCACTAGAAGCTCTATTCACAGAGAGTTCATGCAAAGCACAACTGTCAGAAGTCTGATATCTGACAGATGTGTGTGTTAGCCACTTCATATATGAAGCAGGTATAAACTAGAAAACTGAAGTAGACACAGAACAGCATCAGGAAGAAAAGCACAAATATAAGCATGTGTCTGAGGATAGAGTGGAAAATACCTAGCCAAATTACTTCAAGTGGTATTTTTTTAATTAGAAACCAAACACAGCTATAGATCAGAGAACTGAAATTCCATACACAGGATATTATCTGCATAACTGATATTTCCAAATGGTGGAGGTATGGGATTGTCTTTAAGATTCACAAAAATTGTGTCACTCTGCCACACCTTCCCTCGTGTGGCAGATGATCATTCAGCATCCCCAGCAAGAACAGGGTTCTGTTTTTTGCAGCGTGGGAGCAGTTAATTTGGATGTCTGGGGAAAAAAATAAACATTATATAACACTTGGGAAGCGCTTTCAACATGAAGTTAACTTTCACGGAACACTAGTGGTCATGGAAATGATATTAAAGGCCAAGCTCTGCAGCTGGTCTGTATCAGGACACGGTGCTGAGATAAAGAACAAGGCCTGAAGTCAATTTTGAGAAAAAAGAGGCATTTTTGACATGAGCAGGCTTCCCATGCAGGAGATGATGCATTCATGTTGAAAATTATTTTTATAGGAAATAGTGCAAATTAGCTCTTTTGGTATTTGTCTTTGATCCCATTTCCTTTTGCATCTCCACTGCTAAATATTATATAGTTTGAAATAAATAACAGTCAGTTCCACTGTGTTTGCCAAAGGTATTACAAAGCACAGAAGGGTTGTCATGGAGACAGAAATTCATAACTGAAGCAATCGAATCCCTAAAATATTTAAGCAACACTTACTCTGCAGGACAAACATGAAGTAGCATATTTGCGACAAGAAGCTAGGTTGGAATTTCTCATATTGAAATTGAAAAAGAAAATAAACCAAAACCCATCTTGGGAAATAAACCAAAGTGGCTGCTAGATGTGTCTAAATGAGAAAAAAATGTGCACAGCCACTTTCATGTCCACCCCAAGATGTGTCAAATCATCACAGAAGAAGAAATAAGCATAGCTACATCTGTGACTTTCACCTGCCGCCTGGCTTAAGTTGTGCCACGCTTCTCTTCTGATGAGGAAAGCAGGTTTTTCTGGGTGGTTCAAACCACCAAGAAGAATGAACTGTATTATTTTCATTTTGTCTGCCATTTATCCTTTGAGTGACTGCTTAACCTACTGAGTTGTTGCAGTGAACCAGTGATAAGGAAAGGCATAGGCACCGTGTGTGAGGACACTAAAAAGGCACCTCAGACCTGTGTAAATGTAATTCCTACCTTTAATACTAAACTTTCTCAGACCTGAATAATACAAGCAGCAGCTGCCAAATCTGTTGATTGCCTTTTCCATCACACGTAATTATGCTAGCTTGGACCTGGTAATTACATCTACAAGCAAAAGGGATATGCTTTGTGAGACAAAAATTGGATAGTTGAATTCAAATTGTACCCACCGAGCCGTCCATGTCCAGCACCATTGGGAGGTATTAGGAAATGAATTTGAGCAGGTTGCCAGTCTTTCCCATTACTCCTGCCCTTTATTGCTCCTTTCTGACAGGTTTCTTTTTCTCCTCTCTTTGTACCACCTAGTCATTTCCTCTCCTCACTTTGCACAAAGGAGCAAGGATAGAAAAACAAGGAGTCAGAGGAAAAGAGCAAAACACTGGCTGAAAATAAGAAAGCAGAAATGGAAATCTGAACAGATGTCTCAAGCAAAACTCCCATGGACTTTCGCTGGGATATCTGCCTGAGTAAGGGAGCATGGGAAGGGCAGGAAATGTCCTAGAGAGATCTTTAAAATATTGCAGAGCTTGCAGTTAATTCAGATCAAGTGTTCCTGGGGACAGTCTGTGGTCATGAGGAGAATGTACTGAAGGTGTAGGAGGGACACATAGTTTTTGCAGTATTGCTGTTTTCCCAGGCTCTCCCTCATCTGTAGTCTTGAGAGCTTGTATTTTAACCCTCAGGAGAACAACGACTGGAAAACGAAAAGGTTTGGTGTAAGACAATTTATGTTAGGCCAAATAGCAAAAAGTTATCCATTTGGCCTTATAATAAATGCCCCACTGACTAATGCAGCTTCCTATAGTTATTGATAAAGGAGCTCTGCATTCCCTGATAACACTGAATGGTTAGAGGGCTGCAGCTCTGACAGCTAATATCCACAGCATGCATCAAGGAAACGCCTCACCACCCCCTGTTGCTAATTGACAGAGAAAAGGAGGAGATGGACAGTAAACAAAGGTTCCTCGTCCGATAACTGTGTTCCTCATCTGGTAGCTTATGTGGCCTATGCCGACATAAACCACTGATAGATGATACTTGTCACCCAATGCAGGGAAACATGGGACCCTGAACTTGTCACACCTTGGCACCCCCCACAGTAAATTTGTTCTCTCTTAACCCTGGCTTCCAGCTTCCTCTCCCTTTTGCAGGCAGCTCCAACTTCCTTTCCTTGTTTTTATGGCTTTGACTGTTTCAAACCTTGGTCCTGTGTTTTCCCTTTCTCATTCCTGATGAAGCCTCCTCCAGGTCTTTCAGACAACACTAAGTGTTTTTTAGCACTGGTGTTTACACCTACCAGTAGCAACTTGCCCCTTCTCTCTTTTTCATGTTCCAAACTTTCACATCTTCTTGATGCTTATCCTGTTTGACAATCTCTCTTTGACAAAGCATTTATAGCAATGCTGCTCCCCAAAATGCACTAAGTGTCTCAGCAATCGTTCTATTATTTTGTGGAAGGCTCTTACCAATTTGAAAGTTGGTGGTTACCTCATGCAGCTCAGGAAACTAACTTGCTTTTTAAAGCACTGATCTCTGTGTATTTGCAGATTAAATCCAAGGATCCACTTTCTGAGCCATGCACAGTGGGGCTTCAGGGGAACAAGTGTGCAAGTATATAGTGACTTCACCAGTGTATCACTGTTGTGGGTCTTCCAGGCTACTCAAGCAGTCCAGAGCAATCAGGTGCATTGTGTTCTGGGTGCAAAGGCCTATGCACTCCTGATGCTATTCTTGTACCCTGAGGGCTGCACAACAGACTGGTAGGATCACCCAGTTCACCACCAGCCTAAAGGTTAACCTGAGTAGTTGCTGTGAGGGTGGCATACCTCTGTCTTTGGGATGGGCAGCATGCATGAGCCACTGCACTCAGAATCAGGGTCTGGATTTCACTACTCACAGAAGTCTTTGCAGTTGTTGACCAGCCTTAAAACTGGTGGAGTTTTTGGGCAGGGTCACACTTTGACTGAACTGGCCTTAGCACAAAGATGGCACTAATTAAACAGTTAGACCAATAATAAAAACTTCTGGTTAGCTATCAGGCCCAGGCAACACATCCAACTTCCACAAAGCACTCTCTTCTCCACACATGTAAACACTGTAATTTTTGTATTATGCTGATTCAGTAATGGATCATTCAGTACTCATTCATTAACTGAAACACTCATATCCAACAGCAGTGCAGTATCTCGTCTCTGCACCTTGAGAAACCCTCAACAGGCGATTAAAAACCCCCAAGCCCTCAGAAATGTTGGAGTCTGGGAATCCCTTTGTTTTAAATGAAACTAAAGACCAATAATTTCCATGAAATCCTCAGCTTGTTCTGAATGCCTGTTTAAATCAAATACAGATACACTCTATTCTTTCTGCAGAGATGTTTGCCTGCTCAGAGACAGAGAAAAGAACATTGCAACATAAATGCATGCACATCTCCACATAAAACAAACCCCACACCCAGGTCTGTGATCAGCTGGATGTCCCAGGGGATGAGGAGTTATTTTAAAACACTGCAGCTTGTTGGAATAGAAAGAAGGGGAGGAAGTGGAGAAGGCATTTTGGGGCAGAAAAAGGAGAACAGATTTTTCATTATAAGGATGACATTTACAAATACCATTCCCTTTGGGTGAGGTTACATTTAAGCTAGACAGCTCAGACAATATTAAAACTGAGATGAGGCTTTATTTCTGAAGTGCTTTTCTTCTGAGGAACCTGAACCACTGTCAGAGAAGCATGAATTAAGCCTCACAGCAGCAGCGTGTATGAAGCAACGATTATTCCCCATTTAGTAGATGGGGTATAAAAATGCAAAGAGGTCACATGAGTGGTTCAAGGGCATACAGGAAGTCTGTGCCACAGCACAGAAATAGAATCCAGACCTCTTGACTCCTAGACTTGTACTTTAACCACAAATTCATGCTTCTTCCCTTAAATATTCCAGAAGTTGCAAGCCACTCAGCATCAACAAGTCAAAGACCTGAACGATACATGCCCTAGATTTTGTAAGTATATACCTAAAATAGCATAGGCATAGACAGGAAGAGATAACTACCCAGGGCATTACATAATAAGTGTAGTATAAATGGCAAATTTGTTTTCTTCCTTGGTGTGCTGCTGGAGTAGGACTCCCCAGGTTCATTCTTGTTCCCAGATGGGGAAAGATTTCAGGAAATGGAGTTGGGAGAGGACAGTTAGTGCATGTTTGTGGACCTGGACCTTTCTCACTTAAATCAATGAGATATTTATAAGAAAAATAAATGAATATGTGTAAGTGGTTTTGTTCTCTTACGAAGATGATGCTTCACTGAGAATGCTGGAGCAAAGGATGACCTTTTTCATCTGTAGCAAAAGCTTCTACAGCATTTAAGAAAAAGATGTTAAATTATAACAGAAAGAAACAACAAATGAGCCTGGAAAGATTGTTGTTTATTATTGTGTCTGAATAGAGGCATGGCAGCAAAGTTCACTTATTTCTGAAGTGTAGTTCTTCAGTGTTAAACAGGAAAGGCTACTCTCAAGTGAGATTTCTAAAATGAAAAGTTGCTTGTGTTTTCATGGTTAATGCTTAAAATCTGTCTTCTGGGTTCAATTTACCAACTTAGAGCATCATACAAAGAAGGCAATTTTAGAGAAGTCTAACCTTCTTTCATGACTAAGTTAAAAAAAATCCAGTCATGTTTTCCAGTGTTCAATCACTGTGCAGGTTTGTGTGACACCGGCTATTTACTTTTGGTCTGAAACAAGGCCCTTCACAGAGACTGGTATGTGCTCTCTACTGAGATATCTTTGAATTCCAAGACACAGCTGCATCTCCAGTACTGTTAGTTTGGTCAGAAGGCATTAGTCTCAAAACCAGGGAGAGACAGAGAACATTTGCCTCCCCTAAGTTGTTAGTCTTGGGTGAGGACTAGGAACAGTAAATTAAAAGGAAGAGAAAAAGGAGAGACCTCTTGCTTTTCAGTTTTGTTCTGTTTTCTAGCTCTTGTCTTTAAAGCCTATTTGTCTGAATGCATGTGTGTTCTGGGTCCTGATTGCTAGCCTCTCTGTTTTACAGTGGCACTTAAAAAAACACATAATAGACTCCTTTTCATTGCTCAGGTTCTCTAGTGAGCAGCCTATTGCATTCAGCAATTGAAACACCAAGTTAAAGAAGACACCAACACTTCAAAAGCAGTGCTTCAGCTCAGATATATGCAGATAAAAGCTCATTTACTTGGACCTGGAAGAGCTGCTATTCATATAGGGATAAAGACAGACTTGCTTTTTGATTTATTCCAAAGGAAAGGAGACCTGCGGCCGGGCTGGCGTGGGAGTCCAGTCCAAGCATATCATCGGGATGCCAGTGTTTCTCCCCACACTGAAGCAGTTCCTGGTTTTGTCTATACATATAGGCAATGAGATATAGACCAACAAATGTGAAGGGAAGAGAATCAGCACAAGACCAAGCTACTAGAACAGCCACATCCATTCAGCATCTCCCCAGAGCAGAATTGCCACCCTTCATTAAGCCATGGCTGTTATTTGTTATTACTACTGAGTTTATACCGCTTCATTGGGGTTTCCCAGTTGTACATGTACACTGTGTCTAAGGATTTGCTGGGGGATGGGTTAATTTTCAAATCAGAAATAATCTATGCTAGGCAGACAGGCAGTTGAGAATAACATGTTAAAAAGAAAACAATCAGATACATCCAACAGTCAAAAAAAAAGAGCTCATGCATCACTGACTTCTGAAATGTTGTCCCTTTCCAAAGCCCCATTCTGATACTGTATTGTGTGATTTGAGGGCTGTACTCTAGTTGTACTTATTCTGTTCTCTATGGGTTAGAAAATAGTGCCTTTTTTCTACTCAGAGTCATTCATACCTTTTAAGTTGATGCTCAGTATAGTCCTGCAAGCAGGTGAACCTCTAAGCTAGGATTCCTTGCAGTCTGGATTTACTAATGAGATGTTACAGGAAACTTATGGAGGTAAATTGTACAGAGAAGTCATCTACCCAGACAAAATAAACGTGGAGTTGAATCTTCGTACAAACTCGCTGCAAACCTGAAACAAGCTTTTTGTCATATTATCTGGTTTTAATTAGGAAAAATATAGTACAGGGCAGGTTTTCTAAACAGTGTGTGTTTGTCTTTGTCTTACAGATAGAATTCTGTGGCTCCAAAATGGACTGGAATTTCACAAACGTAAACTGACAATAAGAAGACAGACAAAGAATGGTTTATTTTCACAGCATTAAAAGACATGTTCTTTGCTGTTGTGGTGCTGTGACTCAAATCACTAAGTTGCTAAAAAGCCAAAGGGACTCTTTTGCTGCATGGGTCTGCACTTGGCACCAACAGAATGATTACACTGTGGTGTGACACATGAATATACTCAGACGTTGCATCGAGTAGTGAGAAAAGGTCACACTGTATCCGATTCAAAACTGATAGAAATAGTACCTTGAAGATCTCTGCTGCACTCAGCAGAGGAGAGCTGAGTAAGTACAAGGAGCATGACAGCACTCTGGCAAGCATTCATTTCTCTGGTAAAGTCATTGTTGTCTGATGCAGTACCATAAAGACAGGAAGAACAGAGATCATTTCCTGTGGGATTTTTATTTTTCACCTTAGTACCACAATCCCATTCTTTTTAAAAACATTCAATTAACATTGTAGGTAAAAACCAGTGAATATTTCATTTATGCCTCACAGATCTAACAAACATTGTCATCACAATAATCACCCAGAAAAATCTTCCTCGGTATTGCCATTAGGTTTCCAGAAATTGTAGAATAGCTAAAATACATCTGCTACCTATGATTATCTTGATGTGTCCTATTACTTGTATTGAAACCATGTCTAGGTGGCATGTCGCAGATTGTGTTCCTCTGGGCTGGCCAGCTCTTGACACAGAAACGTCTTTGCCTGAAGGGTTGTGAGAAATGGAAGAAGAGAGAGTGAAGACCACTGAGACTTTCAGGCCCAGCTCCTCAGACTTTTCCTGACCATGAAATGATACAGCAGTGTTTTCCTCTGTTACCATGGCATTCTGCAAACAACTCCAGCATTCTAGCTAGAAATTAAGTGGGCAAACCTCTGAAAGTCTGGCAGTTTGAACACACAACTGCAAGGAGCTGGCTGGGCTTGGGGACAGGCTGTCCTTTGCAAAGGAAACCACAGAAATTGGTAGAAAACGCACCCCTTTTCTAAGGGCCTCTGCAGAGTCTAGTGGAAATGGCATGAGGCAAATAAGACCTACATCCAGAAAAGGAGAGAGACAAGGGAGTGGCTGGAAAAAGTATCCCATGGTATGGAATCCTGTACTGTGCAGAGAGGTAGAAAGGATTACAAAACAAAGAGATGAATGGAGGAGACCAGAAAGAGAGGTGCTGTCTATTCCACAGAGAAGATCAAGATGCGTACTATATTGCAGATGACAATTGCAGTGCTTTATGTATCACATGTGATCACAGAGTCATGGGCATCTTCCCAAGGAACCTCTCAGAAGCTTCCAGGCCTGTGGTCTTGGAGAAGAAAAGGTTCTCCTGAAAGATATTATCATTCAAGAGAAGCAGGGACCACAGAGCAGTAAGCTAAAGACACTAACAACCTGCAGTCTGGGAAAAATTTAGGAGTTCATTTAGGAGACCACTGGGGGCAGGAAGAAGCAGACTGAACCTGCTAGAATGTTAAATCATAAATAGCTGGAGTTGTCTGACTTTCCCAAGGCTATTCTTATTTCTATTCCTACAGCTTCCTATCACAGGTTATATGAGAGTTTAAGTCAGCCTCTTAGGTTGGAACGGGCAATTTTTTTTCTGAATAAGCATAAAATACATATAATACATATATATATAAAAAATACATATATATACATATAATACATATAATACATATATAGTACATATAAGACATATAATACATGTAATACATATAATACTACATAAAATAAGACATATATTGCTTCAGGTAGTGCCTTCCTTACCAGGAAGAAGTGTTTTTAAGAAAGGACACCAGTGATCACAGTCATGGTGGGACTAACCTCCTCTCCTGGGTGACTTGGCTGAATGCAGCAGTGTCAGATGCTTTGCATCTGTCTGCTCCCATTCTTTTGCTGTTATGTGCACATCCCAGTCTCAGCTGAGGCTGAAAGCAGGAATAACCCAAAATACCACAGCAGCTGTTCTGTTGGATTTTATGGAACTGAAGCCCAGGAGTAATGGAAATCTTCAAATAAAGCTTTTTCCCATAGAAGCAATTTCCAGATGCATGAGCCCTGAGTGTTTGTGAACAAGCAATGTTTAGCTAGTAAGCTTGCCCTTTTGATGTGTGTTGCTTGCCATTTGATTTATAATAAATATGTAATAACTTGCTGAATACCACAGTAACTCATGAGAACATCAATGCGTGATTTGGTGGCAAAAGTATAAAGCATTTGGTGGTTGTATAATTTCATGGAGGGCCACCGTCAACCTGACTGCATATTTTAGCAGGGTTTCCTTCCCTGGATAGATTGTTCCTGAATAAAAATATCTAAAACTGAGACCAGTCCTTACTAAAAGCTTTCATGGGTTTGACAAGCCAGTGAGCAAAAGCTGTGAAGCTAAAAACTACATGTGATGTATGTTGATTTTACCAGACAGTCAAGGTACCTCCTTTTACGTGAAGTATTTCAAAGAAAATTGGTTCATTTGTTCCACAGGTGGCAGGATGCTGTGCGTAAATATTCTCCCTACGTTTATGATCTTACAGTAAGGCGAAGAGACTTCATTTACGAAAGATTCGTGAAGCTTTACAAGTGCCACATCTGTTCACTGTGATGTGTGACACACTTTCCACCGGCTATAGAAAAAGGGGCATGAGGGGACTGTGAGCCTGAGCAGGATTTGTACCTCACCTAAACTGCTCAAGACGGATGTCTAACCGGTTAAAAGCCTCCAGCTCTAGAGATGGAAACTTGTGGTCAGTCTGCTGCTCTGCTTGGGTACTCTTATCTTTAGAAAGCTTTTCCTAGTGCTGAAGTCTTGCTTGCTGCAGTGCAATCCCATCATTGCTTGCCTTGCCTGTGACCGATATGGAGGGCACGTGATTTCCTTTGTCTTTGCAGCAGCCTTCTGTGTATTCAGTGAGTGCTCTTCTCCACTCAGTCCCCTCTTCCCTGAGTGAATGCACACCCTTCAATCTTCAATCCTTTCCAGGCTGCTGACTGATTTTACTGCACTCCTCTCACCTCCTTCCACTTGGGTCCAGCTCTGTGGCGACACAGTGCCCCAACCACCACTTGCTACTCCAGCTAAGGCACTACTGATGCAGAACCAAGCTGATGATGACTTCACATCTTCACATAGCTTTCAGTCCAATCTCCCAGCTTGTGTAGTGTGGTGTTTGCCTTTTGCATGATAGTAGTGTTTAGCCTGTGATCCATGAATGGGTGCTCAGTTTTGGGCTTTGGGGTTTTTTTGTTGTTAGGTTTTTTTCCCTTCTGTTGTTCCTCACTGCATACTCATGCTACAGATTATTTCTGCATGGCTAGTGAAACTTGTACTTTACAGTTTTTGTGTAAGACCAGTTCTACAATTTGTTCAGTTTTTACCATTTGAATCTTATCCCCCAACACTCCTGCAGTCCCTCCAATCCAGGGCTATGTGGAGATTTGAAAAGCAGACTCTATTCATCATCCAAGTTATTAATGAAAGTAATGAACAGTGCCAGGCCAGAACAGACTCCTGAGAAACTCAGAACTGAGGAGCTGTTTATCTTCCTATTTTGACATCAAATTGTCTGTAACTACTGAGCCTTGTTTCCAATCAGTTTGACACTTACTTTTCATCTGGCCATATTTCTCTTCCTTGCTTACATAAATCTTTGCCAAAAGCCTTATGAAAATCAAGATATATGGCTTTTACTGTTTCTCCCTGTCAGCATGGTAAGGATTACCTCATCAAATAATGAAATTAGATGGTTTGACATAGTCTGTTCTTCAGAAAGCCATGGTTTTTTTTCCTCTAGGTACTTATGAATAATGGCTTGTGTAATTTTTCCAGTATTTTTTGCAAAGCTGATCTCTCTATAATGCTCTGACTTTTCTTTCTCCCTTTTTTAGAAAGAAGTGTTACATTTGCCCTCTTCCCTTTTTTTTCATATCTCACCTTTCTTGAGAGAACCACAAGTGGTTCTGAAATTACGTCAGGTAGTTCTCCAAGTATTCTGGGCTATAATTCATCAAACCCAGTTTATTTTAATGTAGTTGGCTTCTTTATCCCCTTCCCAACCCATTCTCTCCTTACCCTAGGTGCAGATCATACTGCTTTGCTGTGGTGTCAGTTACCTGCCAGCAGCTGGCTCCTGAAGCCCCTGAGACAAAACCAGCACATGGCTATTGCAGCAGTGTTTCCCCTTTCTCTTCAGTAATAAGCCATTTCCCTGGGATTTGAGTCTGAATGTACCTGCAGAAGTGTTTCTTGTTACTTTAGGGAATTTGCTCATGTTACCTCATTTTGTGCTCTTACGTTTGTGATCAATCCTATATGCTAGTGCCATGCTTGTATACTCATCCTCAGTAATCCTCTAGTTTCTTAATCCTGTCTTCTCTTTCTTAGCAGCCTTTTCCTTATATCTGCCCAGAGCAGCACCTTCTCAACCAAAGTTTTGAACATTTTAAAATATGTCTTCTTGAGGTCTATACTCTTTATTTTGCTGTCCTCCTTCTTCCATTTCTAAAGGAAGGCCATGGAAGCTGGAAGCCGTTAGATCCTCTGAAAAGACGACTTTCACTGTTTTTATTATTTTGATCACAAGGCCAGCATTTTAACTGTACAGCAAGAAGAGCTCTCAGCCTCCTGTTTCTTCAGCTTTATTGTAGAGATATTTTCTGCCAGACTGCATTACAGTGCAGCTGCCTCTCAAGCTTTCTTGCCTGTGCGTGGTATCTGATGCAAAGTGCACAGAGAGCTTTGTGAAAGTGTTCAGAAATCGGCAGCATCTCCTGCTGTTGAAGTCTCTTGTGCTTCTAGTACCTACTGGGAGACAACAGTCCTGTGTCATCATGGTTTTCACGAATACTACAGAGACAGATGATTATGCTACCCCCAGAAACATTTGGTCTCGCTGGGAAACATACAACAGTCTTCATGGGGTTTTAGCTACACCCATTAAAGTTCATTTACTGAGGTATAAATCACCAATGCCAACTGCCCAGAATGTATCACAATTATATCTTCTGAAATCGTTTTCCATTTGAACACATGGCAATAGCGAAGATGGCTTTGGAAATGTAGATGACAAAGTAGAGAAGACTTGTGCGTGTGCTCTGTGGTGACAGGGCACACTTAGAAGGCTTTAGGCCTTATAGTTTCAAGAGCCAAACTTGGCATATTTTTCAAGTTCTGAACTGTTTGGATTGGAAACTGATTTCAAGCCTTTCAGCTGGTTCCTATACCTACGAATGAAACAATATTGTCTGAAAGTCATCAAAATTCAGCCTGTGTCTGTCTCACTTGAACAATGGTGATGCTGACAGAACAACCACAAATGAAATAACAAATCAACAAGTTAATCTACATCCTTCCAGCATCACTTCCTAAAATGTGATGTAACCACATAAGCATACCACAGCCTGAGCATCTGCAAACATTAGGGAGCATAGACCTAAAGTTAAAATTTGCAGCTTTATATTAGATGAAGAACACATACATCTCTTGCCTTGCTTTCATATTCTGTCCAGAGCTAGAAGCAGGATTAGCTAGTTATTCCAAGAAAAAAGAAAAAAAAGGCAAAAAAGCTTTAGAACATTTCTGACCCGGATGGAATATAGCAGAAACCAAAATGTGGGTAGGCAGTCTTCTCACATGGTGCCCAGCCCAGGCTTACGAGCTTAACAAAATTCAATAGGTCAGATAATGAGCTGGTACAAGATCTTGGCCCAATGAAATCTATGGCAAAACTCCCACTGATTTTCTGAGGCCAGGATTTCAGTCTAGTCAAACTGTGCCCAAATGCTGGTCTTTTTTAAAAGCAGAAAATGTCATGCTGTGTTTTGTACATTAATATATTCATGTTCAGACAAACTGGAATGTTTCTGGGCAAGGAAATACACATGAGGTGTCTGTGCTGTCATGTGAAAATGCGCTCTGGAGGAAACTGTCCCCGTTGTAGGTGGAAGGATGGACAAAGGAATACCCTGCAATGCAGACAGATAGCTGCTAAGTAGAGAGCTCTGTGGAGCTATGGATTTTGGTATGAGAGCCCATAATGCCCTAGATCTATGAGAGTTATGTTATTCTCAGCAAGATGCAATGAGCTCAAGTGCTACTCAGCAATAGAAGAGGTTTCCCAGTTGAGCAGATTGGCAGAGGCTGGTGCTGTCTGGAAGAGATGAGATGGGTTTTCTGGAACTCTAACATACCCAGCCACAGCACCTGGGCCCCAGATGGTTTGCTCCCTCCCAGCTGACTACCCCTCAGTCACTGCTCTCCTTCAGTAGATGGAACAACAACAAGCAAGAATTCCTAGCATGAGTGCAACCTGGGTCTTGACTGTGGAATAGTTCCTTATGTTTTGAAATCTATACTGCTGTCTTGAAACAATAATTTATCACTTCAGCTGATGAGAGCTGAACAATATACTCCATCTTAGACTGCCTGTTCATGCCCAACTTGTGTACAGTATGTGTTCTTCTCACTTCCTGCCAGTGTTTACAGCCAGCCTGTGGCAAGAATTCAAGTGCTCCTGTGCTGCCTCTTGCTCTCCACACCTTTGTAGGCTTCTGCTTGTCCAGAACTGATGCTGACTCTAGTGCTTTGGTATTAGCTTAGGTTCAACCATTATTTTAAACTAATGAACAAATGAAAACTAGCATGACCTATCCCCAGGGATGAAGGGAAGAGCCAAGAGCAGATGTTGAAATATCAAAGTGATGATGTCAGTTAAACCTCTTTACAAGACAGTCCAAGTAGAAAGGCTGAAAAGGAAGGTTGCACTTCTCCTCCAGTACAGGTCAAATACAGAGCTAAACACTTCTTCTCTTTCCCATCATTGCAAAACTACTAGAGATTGTGATTTTTCAAATAATTTCCCTGATATAATCAAAGATATTTACCTTCTTTATATGGATTTAGTGCACTCACACTGTTAATCCCCTTTTTGGTATTCAGAACGAGAGGAATCTATTTCTACCAGCTTTTTTAATGCAATGCAATTTTCCCAGACCCAGAGAGGAATGAATTGTTTATGGTAATAAGTGATTCATTTAATTTAGTCCATTTTTTCTAACTTTTGACTTGACCATCACATAATCCTGGCTCCTACGTTTGTAGGATTAATTGTAAATATTCGCCAAACAGATTATACAAATACATTTCAATTGATGAGTTGTTTGCAGACCAATGTCTTTGAAAATACCCTATTTATCTTTTACTCCCGAGGGTATGTGGCTGGTTGCCTAATTCATGTGCCATTATTTCTGAGAGAGAAACTAAAACTTTTAGAATAGGAGAATAATGATGGAAGTGTATCAGTTACTGAACAGATAATAAAGCCCCTGTATGACGATCTTCCAGATTAATATTAATCTGTGTTAAAAATTGCTTACAAAATGTTTAGGACTTACAAATTAACTGTTAATCTAACATCTTAATAAACATGACCCCTGGAAACCAGGAGTGAGATCTAATAATGAGAATAGTCACAAATCACTTCATTTTAGTTCCAAAAGCTCTGCTGTTTACTAATTTGTCTTTTATCCTGCAGGGCTGCTCTGTGAAAACCTCCAAGGATATTGCATGTAATGCAAAACCCACATGCAACTAATCATGGAAATTTGACTAATACTAACTAAGGGAAATTTGACTGAACATGCAAAATGTTATACAGAATTATTTGTTTTTTTAAAAATGGTTTACAAAATTACTTCAAATTATGAAATTAATGATTGTCTTTTTGATATGCCCCATAAACACTTTGGAGGCTTGTATGAATATTTCTTAGTACAAAGCATGTGCAAGTACCTTAAGATGTAGAATTAAGGCTATTGAAGTTATCAACAATAATCTGCTGAAACCCAGGAAAAATGGCACCAGAAAACTTCATGTTTGTAAGGCATAAAAGTAAAAGCTCAGAAATTTAATAATGAACTCCAACTTTATCATAAAACCTTAGCAGACTTGGCTACAAAAACATACTTTAAGTCTTATAAACTCTCAGGCTGTCCTGAAATCAGCAAAACCAGAGTTTTTACATTACTTTTAATAACCTCCAAAGCTTAGTGAGATATTAAAATTTGATTGTATTTTAATATCATCTGAAGATTATCCAGACAGCTGCAATAAGCAATATGTAGAAGGACCCCTTCAGGGTCAAACTTTGTGTATATAAGAAGATGAGATTATTCTGGTTTTATTAGAGAGGAATCCATATGTATATGAGATAGCAGCAATGTGAAGTGGAAGCCCATATACCTAGCTTTCTAATTCTTAATAGTTACCTACTAGCTTGGATACAGGTTTCCTAGGTAGTTCTAGCACATGGTGTTTGATTATTGGTCAGTTTTGGAATAATTTCTGGTTTAAGGGCTAGTTTTAGCCTGTAAGAACAATACACCCAATCTGCAGTCTGCTGTCTCCCATGAGCCTTTTAGTGATGTGCAATGTGGGCCAGCCATGTGATACGCGTGTTGGTTCATGTGATAAGGGATAAGCCTGTGCCATTACATGCCATTGGCATGACTGTGGTACCGGCACTTGTTGGCTCCATGTCCTAAGATACATTAGAGGAGACACATAAGCATTCAGTACCCAGGTGGCTCCCTATTGGACTTTATGGCTTGCATCAGTATTCTGAGTGGACAACTCTGAAATAAAGCATGGAAATTTTTTCTGCCTGTTGTCTGGATGTGACTTCTAATAAACCACCATATGATTCTTTTTCTCCCCCTCTTTAAACTAGCAAGGAGTCCTATCCTCTGAACCCACCAAGTCTGTAAACAGCAAAATGGTTATTGTCAATTTCCCGTTTAAAGGAATAGTTTAAAGGACTGCTGACATGTTGAATAAAAGCAGGATTTCTTTTCTAAGAAAAGATCCATTATAAAATTAATAAGTACTTGTCACAATTCACATGCATATCCAAATGAATGAGCAGATGCTTCCTACTGTGATTTGAAAAGGGCTTCTTCCAGCTTTAGGCGCTTTTCACAGTTAAGAATTTTGGTCCCTAGTTCCTGTATGGAAATATTTAAAACTCTTTCTAATGCATTTATGGTGTTTTCCTATGCAGTCCAGTATAAACATTTCCAATGTGCTATGACTCAGTACTTTTTTTGAAGTGGCAGAAATACAATGAGAAGCCTGTTTCTTATAGTATTTTGGCAGAAAAGAACTCTGTGGGCTGACGTTGGCAACACCACAGTCTTCTCAGGCAGAAAGTTGTTGAATTTGGGCTTAAGCTAGGTTTGCCTAGGCGTAAAGAAGCCACTGTCTTCAGGGAAAAGAGTAATTTGGAAATGCTTATCCTACAAGTTAGATTGTGTTAGTGTCTACCAAAATAATTATTTCCTGTGAGGGCTACTCATAATGAAGTAATCACAAAGAATATATTCCATTGTATGAGCGAGGTCACCGAGCATCCCCTCCAACACTTCCTCAAAGGGACTCTCATTGTATGGAGTGCTCTATTCTAGTTTCAATTGTTCATAAACATGAGTAATGCTTCCTTCCAAGTTTGTGTAAATGGGAAGAACTGTAAGTGGATGGTGCTTCACCATACATGTACCATGCTGATAGCACCGGTACCATCTCTATAAAACATAGCATTTGGGTGAGACAAACAGTAACACAACAATGGGGGAGTGAAAGAGTTAAAGTTTTTAAAAATAGACATGATCATGACAGCCTTCAACCTTATAATCTCAGCTGAGCCTGGG
>NW_009940784.1:21221-33519 GCF_000696875.1 Nestor notabilis | reverse complement strand
CTGACCCCAGTGGAGGTGGAAGTGTTTTCTCTAGCTAAGGCTTTACCCACAAATACAGCCTATGTAGATTGTTCCTTTACAAATAAAGGCAATGCAGATAATTCCCTGGAAACCCCAGCTACAGAATTCCCTTACTACAAGTAACATTTGCCAAGTGACTCAACTGTATACAGAGCCAGTTTGATTTCATTCTTATTTCACCCCAGGGCTCTGGTTTCCCGATTATCCATGCTGTTCATGTGCTGCTTTTGGCAGCAATAATTTTGGTCAATTATTTCTCTCCAAAAGGAAATGCTGGCACAATTGTCAGACCAGCCAACTCCGGGCAGATTATGTTGCATGTGTACCTCCAAGGCTTGGACTCCTGCTGTATGTGACTGCGGCTCAGCCAGCACAAGAAATCCTCCCTCCCTCAGCAGCCCTCTACAAACCCTTGCAACTTGCAGTACCTGTGACAATTCCACCTTGCCCTCAGATAGGACAACACAGCCCTAGCAGATACAAATCTTGTTCTTGATATTTAGGGGTCTGTGTAACTTCTCTGGACAAGCCGTAGGCAGCCAGGTCCAGAAGCTGACTTTTTGCACAAAGCCAAATTCTGAATTTGTCTGCTGAAGATTTCTAGGCTTTAAGTTATTTGGAAGATTTGCTTGCAATATTCCTGCAGTGCTTGTTCACATCTTTTGTTTTCAGCAGTATAAAGGAAATGGAAAGAAATTCTCTCCATCTTAAAGAGATATTTATACACAGGACAACACTGCTTTGTTGCCATATCCTTCACGTCTTTACTGTCTATTTTCCAGCTTTCCCATACCCCTCTCCTTAGGAAGGGCAGATCACTGGCCTGTCATTCAGTGCAGAAATGGAAGAGCTAGCCCAGTCCCTCCAGCTCCTGGCAGCAGTTCTCAAACAGGCTAAGAGCTAAGAATTATTTTTCCAGGGTCTCTTTACCAGTCTCAAGCATCAGGTCTCAGCTGAAGCAAACTGGAACAATTTTATCAATGCAGTAGTAGCATGCAGGGATCTCATTCACCTTTTCTCCCCAAGAGAAAAAAGAACCAGACAATGCAGCTAAGAGAAATTATTCTGCCCCTAACCTTACTCTCAAAACTCTTTTATCACAGAACATTTAGTAGATACATGCTCACCTGTGGGCTTTATTTCAGGTGTTCCTACCTAAACATGTGACTCCTGATGAAGCAGCAGCCATATGTCATATTACAGACAGATGATAGATGGAGTTAATCACGCAGCTTTGAGCCATTCCCTCTTCACCCATTAAACCTCCTTTGGGACTTGTTCTAACAATCCAAACCAGGAATAGGTACAGCCAGAAGAAATAGTTACAACTTTGAAACTTGGATTATATTTTTAACTTGAAAAGAGCCAGGAATGTACATGTGTGAACTCCTGCCCCCTTTCCCAACAAACACTAATGAACAGCTTCCAGCTATTGGCATTAAAAATAATCAGCATGTCAGGGAAATATTTCTTTCCCCAAATAGGCAAGGCTTCCCTGAAGCTCTCTCTCAAATTTATATGTGTTTGATGGTAGTGCTTAGTCTCATATTAGTGACACATTTATGGGCTGCTATCTTGAGGGCTGGAAACAAAGATTTCACATCTTTTCAAAAGAGAAATCTCCCTTTCCACTGTGACATGTCCTATTAAGCTCCAGCCCTGGAAGGTTTCTATGTACCACGCATCAGTTGTAACATTTTAGGGTACAGAAAACCAACTTAAAATTGCCTCTGAAGGAGTATATTAATTTTCTCTTCTAAGTGTGATGGTTCTACTTGTGGTATGAAAGAATCTGGATTCGCAGAAAGAAGGGTGTGAAAAGACTCACAATACAGTGAAAATTCATGAGTGTGCAAGAAAAACAACAACATAGAATAGAGGCTGTCAGAAAACTGATCAGACCTTGAAAACTAGAGAGCATCGGGCTACTTGCAGTGGTTCCTAGCTCTGTCAGTAACCTGAGATACATCCTTGGGCATGCCTCTTCACCTTGCTGTGATTCCATTCCCCATGTGTAAAGCAGGGATAACAATATGTTACTTCGGATTGTGCCTCAGATGACAAATGCAACATAAATCTGTAGGGTTAGCTTACTGGATGCAGTGGGGGGGGTCAATAAGATAGCTCATTCATTGCCTTCCTAGTTGGAAAGAACTCTCCTCCCATTAGACTGGACTTCTCAGGAATAAGTGAATGACAGTATATTGCAATTACTCTTCTAGCATGCATTTACCTTTATTTGCCTAAGAACAGGAGTATGTGCTGGGAACAATTACGGCACTATACAACTTCCAGTGACTGAAGGGAGACTTAATTTATTTTAAAATTATCTTCTAAAGAATCTGTTTGTTTAATCATAACAAATTTGGAGTCTCTTTCTTGACTTTATCAGCTGAGTGCTTAGCTCAGGTTATGTGGGTCATGACTTCCCCATTCTTTAACATACAGGCAAACTGGCAGCCTGCTTGGGATTTCTTTGGACTCTCTTAAAGATCTTCAGATAATCCTCTGAGAAACCATACTAGATCATATCAGCATTTCTCTAGAACTCAGGACATAGCTCCTGTAAGTACTTGGTTTTCTAACAGTAGGCATGAAAAGCTCAAAAAGGTCAAATACCTGGAGTGTTACTTTATTTACATACTGCGATGAGTAAAAAGCCCATATTCTAGATTCTTGTGTACCCTGACAACCCATTTACAAACCTCTCATTTACTTCTTTTGGACTGCAATTTCAGTCATTTTGTGATGGGATGGAAACCTTTTTCCCAAACATGGCCAAATTGCATCTTTAGCTCTTTCAGTGCTCTCACAGCTCTAGCTCTACTGAAATTATAACATTAGTCTAGACTTCCAGTGCTGTGACAGCAAGCAGAGCCTGTCTGCCAGCATACACGCAGACTGATCTCTGAATGGCAAATGCGACAAGGAGTGAACGGTGCCTCAATTAATGGTACTGCAGAACACCCTCGGGTAATGCTCAGGGTATAGAAGATACTTAGAGAGGTGGGACAGTAATGAAAAATTTAGAGTGAGTCATATCTGGGGACATTTTCAAGTTGTTCTTTTTTTTCCTAGATAAACTTTCATGTGGTTTGTCCTACGTGCAAGACAGCTTGCACTTAATATCCCCTTCCCCTACCCTCATGATAACTTTGGCAACAGAAAAAGATCATGCATGTGAAATGACAAAGTCGAGTATCTCAGTGATCAGAAATGAACTGTTTACGTTAGAGAAGAGCTGCAATTTGGAGAAGGAAAGGAGCCATACCTTTGGGAACACAGTCATGATTTGTGCCCTTTTAAAATCCTAGAAAACCAAAAAGGGCAGATGAGCCAAGAGCTATTTTGGAGGTGGGGAGAAGGGCGGAATGCCCTTCCTTACTCCAGGGATCAAAGAAGAAACCATTAGGCAAAACTAAAATAATGACTGAAGGACCAGAGGTTCTGGAAAGGGAAATACTAGTACCATTGTTCATCAGCACAGAGAGAAATGATATAGCACAGCTTGGTCTCCAGGGCCATAGTGGATAATTTCTCAGTGTCACCTCTCCCCTCTCCTCTACTGCACCAGCCCAGCCCCTCTTTGCAATAAATACCTTGGCCTGTCATCACCATGGGAGAGGCACATGAGGAGCAATAAGGGATGGAAGGGAATAAATGTGTTCATAGCCACACTGAAGAGAATGCACACTGTTCACTCTTGGTTTTTGTTAGTGACATTCCTAGAGCAGTCTCTTCCTACACAACTGTTTCCACAATCAGGATTCCATCTGAGTCGTGCCCCTTTGACAACATATGCCAGTAAACTGAATGGCAGTAGCTCTCTTTGCAGTATACTCTCATAATTCTGTGATGAAAGGAGAATGTACTGTCTGTGCATTTTCAGTCTGTATCCCAAATACAGAAAGGATCTGACAGCCAGGCTGCAGAAAAGTGCATCAGGCTCAATAAAAATTGTGTAGGTTCAGTCACCTGAGCCAGATGTGACAACAGTGGTTTTCAGCTCCAAGATAGGGCAGTTCAGCAAAAAGATGCTGAATTTTGTGCCTTTGTTGAGGGATTCTCACTTCAAGTTGAACTGAGACTCTTTTATTGATAACTGCAGGTACACTCATATGACTCAAGAGGTTATTTAAAAGCCACAAAAATGGGCTAAGAAAGAGAGAATCTATTTCTTTTTTTTCATTTTTATTTTTTAAGTACCAGGAAATGCTAAAACTTTTAGTATTTCAGGCAGTTCACACCAATTACAAACCAAAAGAATATTATTAGAACTCCTAGGTTGCAAATGGATATATCAGCTAAGCTGCTCCTTGATTGCACATGAAATTTCTGATGAAACATAGCCTAAAGACCTCAGATACTAAGAGAAAAGGAAGAAGAGTTCATGGATCTTCATCCCTTTCTGCAACAGCCCAGTTTTCTTGAAAGTCTTCCTGCTAAACACTCTCAGATAAATCACAGATAATGACAGGCATTGATGCAGTTAAATATTTCTTCTTTGATGGACACAAGTAAACAGTTACTAACCAGAGTTTCTCACAGTTATAAATGCCATTAACTGGCTCTCAGGGTCCCACTGTTTCAAGGGGAGGGGTGCCACTGAGCTTGCAGGGCAAAGAGGAGTGAGCATTTATCAAGTGAGTTGAAGAGAAGAACTTCAAACAAGAATACCTCTAATGAAAGCACTGATTGAGAAGTGTGCTAGCTCCATACTGCCTTTATTTAGATGTCAATTGCATTACAGCTGAGCACATTTATGACTTGGGATTTTTTCAAAAGGGGAGGTATACCAGATCATTATTTCTTGCACTGTTTGGTCTGCATTTAGACAGCAAGCAGATATAGAAAAATGAAAATGAACAAACTGAGATTATCTACTGCCAAAAAGTGTTGCCAGGGGCTGGGAAGGCAGACAGAAGCAAGCTTGCAGGCCAAGAGAGGAAGGTTTCTGTTTCTGGGAGTGAGGAAATGGAGCTTCTTGAGCACGTAGCTTCCTGAGGGGCCAGGTTTGGCCACCAGGAACTTAAATCTGCTGTTTGCATCCACCGTGATGATGGGAACAGCGTATATCTGTATGTGCTCTTGGTAAAAAAGCAGCACTGCACCTCTAGGGAAGTCCACTTCCTCCGATACGAGCAAACCTGCAGAGCCCCAAACACATGCACGCGTCTTGCAATACAGGGACTAGAGTTCCTATTTTGAAATGCGGGCTTCCACTAACTTTTAGGCGCTACTGAGCTTTGCAGAGGCAACTTCCTATGGCTAAAATCATCAAACAATATAACTTCCTGTTCAAGCATTGGCATTATAGTGGTTTCACTTGGTTGTGTATCATGTGCTGCGGAGGGAGGAGGAGAGAAGTTGTGTGAAGAACTGAGGGTGCAGCCTGGCCCCACAGCGAAGGAAGGCTGGTGGTACGGGGCCCTGGGAGACGTGACAGTGCCTGAAGTGGGTGGGGACAAAGCATCAGGCCCACCATTAGCACCATGCTCCTGGGGATCCTCGTGGTGCTCTGCTTCATCCCCACTGCTGATGTAACAGGTAACAACCCCCCCCTCCCCCATTTCAATCCTTTCCACTGTTTTTCCTCATTATGATGATATGGGGGGAAAGGGACTACAATAGCTTTGAATTAATTTGCACAGATCACACTGTGTTTGGATGAAAGGGGAGAGATAGAGCGTGCTGCTAAGACTGCACATGGAGCTACCTGATATTACTAAGAAGCTGTTTTTTTTCCTGCCACAAGTATCCTTCCAAGATAGGATCCAAGAGCTTTGTTTTAATTTGACTTGTCTTTGGATGCATTTGGGAATTGCATGCATAGATAGAGGAGGGTTTATTTCACCTTCCCCCAGGCTTTACAGCTTTTGCTCACAAGTGCCTTCTCTTTGGGGGCAGGGAGGTTGAGCAGACCTGGTGCCAGTGCCTCTCTTGGGTTAGCCTCTCCTTGCTCCCAAGTCCTATGTGCAAAGCTCCAGGGCCCACCATGGCTTGGCTTGGAATGATGGGCTGCAGAGCTGAGCTCACCCACATCCTCAGAGGACTAGTAAATAAAAAGACTAAAAGCAGAGTTGCTTATTGAGCTCGAAAATGGGACGATGAGGATCGCTTTGTGCATTGTTCAGAAGTTTATTGTTACTTACAAGATATATAGCTTCTTTCTGAGAAGATCTTTAACAACATAAAATATCTATTTGTGATTTTGAAATCCTGAGTCTTAGTGAATCTTTCTGAATCTTCAGTTGTTGTGGCTGAGAGTATTTTGCTGTGCTGTTGTTTTGCTGATGCAGTGTTCATATGTTCACAGTTAACAAGTCTTTCCAAGGGGTACATCAAAATGCAAAGCAAGGCAAGAGATGATGGCTTTTGCTAGGATAATCTTGAGACAGACAATTTTTCAAACCACTGGCCTGTAAAGTGTTGTTATTGGGTTTTCTCCAAATATCAGATCTGTATTATATAGGGAAGTTACAGATAGGAATAAAAATATGTTTTCCAGTACAAAACTTTTCTCATATAGAACATCTTTAAAAGTTTGTTTTTTTCTCATACAAGAGATACAACTGAATCTGTTATTTCCTTATTTCTGCCTTACTGTTCTGTAATTGTTTTCCTCAGTAGAGGCATTGTAATTTGCATGACACCATGATCTACATTCCTTTAAGAGATCATAGGCTTTTTCTTTCTTCTCCTTTTCCCATGTTTATAATTCTGTGTTTGCAACATCATAATTATTTCCACAACGGGCTCCTGGTTGTCAGAGAAGAAAGTGATTTCAGGAGGGGACAAGTATCAGCAATGAGTTAAACAGTTTTAAAGACATTTCCATGAGGTGTGGACAGGTTTTGAGCAATTTTTTTGTGTTGCAACAACATAAAATATAGTGTGGGGCTGTCAGACGCAGGGGTTATGCCATGGCTCTGTAGACATTTATACACTTGCTTTGTATGAAGAACTTAAGTTTCTCCAATAGCTTCACTGAGACTGTCCAACTGCTTAAAAACAACACATGAGGAACTTGCTTCTCAGGGATCTCAGGTTTTTTCATATCTTTTCTCCACCTCTTAATTTCTATCGAGATGATTGATCCTCAGTACATGGAAAACACTAAGGCAGGCCAAAATCCTGCAGGACTTCCTCAGGCCACAGAGTGTATTATGGCCTCAGGTATTTTGGTTTTGGGGAAGACAGAAGAATTTGTCCCATTCTTCTCTTGTTAGACTGTACTAGTGAGTGCCGCAGGTTGAGTTGGAATCATTAAAAGGGACTTAACAGATCAGTTTGTTCATTTTGCTTTTGCAGAAACACATTTACAAAGTTCAACCTTTCTCTCTTTTTGTTGGCTAAAGTTACCTTGCTATAGCCTGTAAGAGAGGCAGGTAGACCTAGTTGCCTGTCCCATGAATTTTGTGAAATTAGTAACGTAAGTGGGTTCCAACTGCAGTGTACCACAAAGTACCTCATTGTTTTACTACCCACATAACCTTCTGGCTTATGGTCTCTGGATGTTAAAATCAACCTCTAAGCCACTAAGGTTACCAGCATGCAGAAGATGTATGAGGCAAGGTTAGCCGAGATCACGGTGACATCAACCAATTCTTTTTTTGTTTTAAAAACAAAATCACAAACTGACAAGAACCCCCCTGTGTTCACACTGGGGTTTTTCCTGTCAGTTTGTGACAAGTGTCACTGGGCTTTGTGTAGTACTATGTTTCCTGTAGTACTCACACCAGAATAGGAGAGATTAGCAGAAAACATGTCTATAACGGCTACAAGGGGAAGCTCCCTCCAGCTGCACATCATACACACAGCTGGGTGACCAAAAGGCAAAGTAAAAGAGAAAGACCCACACACCTGGGAAAGAGAAGTTAAAGTAATTGATCAACAGACTAGCAGCAGCAAAACTGGAATACCTTTGTTTATAGCATAGCTGTATGTCTTTCTGTTTGTGGATTAAATAAACTCCTTTCAGGTTTTTCCCTACCACCCCAGGAACTTAACTGGGCCATTTTGTTACTTTACTTATAGATATCCCAACTTATTGCAGGTTCCTTGCTCTGGCAAAAAGCTCCTTGAAGTCAACTGGCATGGAAAAGAAAGAAAGGAGAGTACAAAATATTTTTAGCAGAATATTTTTTCCGATAGCTGATGATGATTCATGGAAACTTCTGGAAAAAAACCCTCAAAATACTTATTTTCCGTACTTTGTCGACTCTATTTCACTTTCTTGGCAAATAAGAAAGGAAGAAAAAAGTCAATGAAGTTTGTTTGTATCAGGGGTCCATCATTAGAGAGTTGGTTTTGTATGGATATTATCTGTGGATGGCATTTTTTTTTCAGGATGCTAAACCCCCTCACATGTCCAGCATGACAAACAAGGTATAAAAAAACTTAGCAAGCATTTAGAGATCTCACACACCATTGCATACAAATTATACAATCCTGGGAAACTTGTAGCCTGTGTACACTGATTTCAATGATTTTACATTTTTAGACTTCACAGCTTTTTGAAACTGACAATGATTTTTCATAAGTGCCATTTTCTTGTCTGGGTAAGGCCAAGATACAGATATTTATTACTACGCAGCATGACTGAACACAACTCGCGAAATGGCAATCATAACCCTATTTAGGGGAAAGCATACACTAATGGAAACACATACTTAATGTTTCAGAGTTTCACCATTTTAATAAACCCAAAGTGACATGAGAAAAACTATGAAGGCAAAAGCGGCCTCAGCCCATCTTTGCTTAGAATGGGTCAGATCCTACTAAGAATATAATCAAATCCTATTCAGATCACAAGTGAAGTAAGGGATGTTTGGCCTTAGTCTGTCTTATCCATGAAGCTAATACACGTTTTGGCATGAAATACTTTCTTTGATTCAAAAAACACCAAGCCTGGAGGAGGAATTGGGTCAGTTTAATGCTCCTGTGTGGGGTAAGCCTGCCTTGCCCCTGTGGGCATTGCAGACCAGCTGATTCACGTGGTGCTAATTCACACTGCTACAAATGAAAAATAAAAGATCTCCCTCAATCAGTTTAGACTTGAACTAGTACAGCCACTTTGTGAAAACAGATTTGAGTGTTTAGCTTAAATCATGTAGGAGCAGTCTTCATTTAAAGTCTTCACAAATACACTTTTTCCTGGTGCTGGGCCACACTGCATCCCAATGTGAGCAGCATGGGGCTGGGTTATCAATACCCAGCCTGCATGCCAAGGCAAACAGACCAGACCATAAACCCAAGAGATGGAAACAAGTTGAAAGAACTTACTTTTTTAGGTGGGTGTATCAAAAGAGTCTGGTTGCAAATTAGCACAGTATCATGGCAGGGACATCCAGAGCTGTAGTTAAACAGTGGATCTCAAGGCATGAAGCTAGGTACTAAACATCAGGAATCCAGATAAGCTGACAACAGCAAAAGGTGGGGGGAAGTTATTGACGTCTGCAGATGAGTTTAAAAAACTTTTAAAAGTGGTCCCTCAGGGATGAGATTTTAGTGCCCTTTGTCTTTCCTTTGGCCATAGTGAAAATCTGAACAGGCTGAGCAATAAACATTGATTAGTTTTCTATAAGTACTTGTGGTAGAAAACAGGCAAGCATTTTTCTGAAGTGCAATGCTTCTGTTCCAGGATGCCTATTTTGGTTGTAAACTCTGCCACAGGCACTGAATACACCTTCAGAAGAGACCTCTTCTGTCTCAGTCAGGGTTGTAGTGGTGGGCATTATTGTAGTGCAAATCGGAAGAATAACTGTCTTAGGTGAAATGTGTAGAATTCTGCTGCGTTAAAGGTAGAAGAATTCTCCTGCAGATGTGTACATTGCCTCTTAGGCCAAAGATCTATTTTCTGGCCAGCAAAAATATGATGAAATACATTGTCTAAAGGGGTGGAATCCAAACCTCCCCCTTTGCTAATGCCTTACAAGCCTATGTGAGAGCTTTTGTTGGAAAATGCTGATTCGATGAAACCGAAATGTTTTGTTGAAACGTCTTCATTTCAATGAACGTTTACCACAGGCAACAGCTCAAGTGGAAAACTGCCTTGTCTGCTATTAATCTACTGCTTGGTTCCAGGATTCCAAGATCTGTGTTTTTTTCTGCTGGAAAGCCTGGAAATGCTCATTCTTCATCAAAACAAGAAGTTTCACAGTGTTTGGGTTCCCTGCAAACATGAAATTGCAGAGCTGTAATGAGCTCTGCTCAACCTCACATGCCAACTATGTTGAACAGAGAAACATAAGGAGGATAGACTACAGTCTGTCTTTGCTAATCTGAGGCAGTAGAGCATTCCCTGTCTCATGGCTTCCTGCTCTTATGAGAAGAAAGGGATGATAAACAAGACTTTCAGTGAGAAAATGAACAACTTCAGCAGTTTCATGGGTTGGGTTGATAACTAGAGAACCTGCTAGCAGTGCGTTGTTTCTACTGCCCACACCCTACCACTAGTCTTGGCCATCTCATGCATCTCTGTGTTTGCTTTGCTCTCTGGATCACGTTCATCCCAAAGGAGTATCCTGTGCAAGACGTTGGAGTACTCCATCTTCTTATGTAGGTGTGAACACACTAAATGTAGCCTTCTGGTCCTAAATATTGTTAAACATGGTGAAATACTCATTTTCTGGGCATTCTCGATCTAGCCTCCTTCCCATTCATTTCCCTTACTAGCCTTTTCTTAAGTCTCATCACATGGATTAAGTCGAAGGAATATAGTTTTTGCAGCATATTTCAGGGACAAGAGATACAATTGTAATTCTCACAACAAGAGCAATTCTCAGGGATCTACAAAAAGCTACTAAGACCTCATATGGGCTGAGCTTACATGAAGAGTCAGACAATCATATACACACACAAAAGGGCTGTCCTTAGTTTTGGCAAGTTCCTAGCCTGAAAGCCAAAAGTCCCTTCCTCTTACTTACAGGTCACCATTTGAACAGAAGGGCCTTGTTTGTACAGGATGAATATTCTTGGAAGAAGTTGTCTTTCTGCATAGCTCTTGCAGTGTTTCATTGTTTGGCAGGTAGTAGCACAGAGGTCTACATGTCAGGAAACATTTCCTGTTTATGTATTAGTCTGGTCAGTTCAAATTGAACTACACCTTCATGTGATGCTTTTTTGCAGGTCATTCAAGTGCTAAGTGCCAATGCAGCAACGAATTAGTCAGGTCCTGGGTCCTTTGAGAGATTAAGAATCTACTGCAGCTGCTAGCTAGAGAAATTACTTATTTTACATTAAAATGACAGCAGTTCATGCTTTCAGTGCTCATTGTCTAAGGTCCAAACCCTTGAAAGGGTTCAGCAAATCCACCTGCAAACTCTTCAAGTTTGTCGTATGATTAAAAAGCAAATGTATAAATAATATTCTCTTATCTGTCTGCTGAACTAAGCATTTAATTTGCATCAGTTTCACTCCATAATGTCCCCTGAGAAACTGCTTGCTAAGGAAAGGGTAGACTAAGGTGGCCTTATGTGTATACACATGCACACACATTGCAGAGTAGCCTTCTGAGCCCCGATGTTAAATCTTTATCACATGAGCAACTTTCTGTACCAGTGTTATGACTTTGAATAAAAACACTCTTGACTTCACACTCTCCCCTCCTGACTATGTAGTTATTTATTTAGAGGGGGATTGTGGCAACAAGAGCTTGTGTGAGAAATTGCTTCTGCAACTTGGTGGTTATGTACTCCCTGGTAGGAAGTGTCAGCAAAGGAGACGAGTTGTGGAGAAGAGCTGCATGGGAGGACGTGTGGTTCTGAAGTCTCATACTGTATTTTATAAACAAGTGTTTTCTCACTTTCTCCTCTCCCTTCCAGAAAACAAGATTTTAGTAGCTCAGAGTCCTTTGCTCACTGTAGCTAACAAAAATGCAACTCTAGTCTGCAACTACACATACAATGGAACGGGGAAGGAGTTTCGAGCTTCACTGCACAAAGGAACAGACAGCGCAGTTGAAGTTTGCTTTATTTCATGGAACACGACCAAAATTAGCAGTAATTCAAATAAAGAATTCAACTGCAAGGGGATTCATGATAAAGACAAAGTCATCTTCAATCTCTGGAATATGAGTGCCAACCAAACTGACATCTACTTCTGCAAAATTGAGGCCATGTATCCACCCCCTTATGTCTACAATGAGAAGAGCAATGGGACCGTCATTCATGTAACAGGTAAGCTGAGAAGTCTCTGTACGCCAGTATCCTCCCTGTACACACTCCCTACATGATGGCTTAATGCAGTTTGTTTCCTTTAAAAAAAAAGTTGGGTT
>NW_009940784.1:3652-21190 GCF_000696875.1 Nestor notabilis | reverse complement strand
TTCCTGCTCCAGGTGTTCTGAAGAAGACATCTTAAAATGATGATTAATACAAATAGTGCATTGGAACAAGGAGTAAATAAGCAAAGATTGAGGGAGTTGTTTTCATGTACTTAAAGTTTGCTTTGTTTTTTCCCTTGAAGAGACACCCATGCAAATACAAGAGCCTCAGTCTGCAATTCCTTTGTGGTCTATGGTGGCAGTGACTGGAGTTCTTGCTTTCTACAGTATGCTGGTAACTGCAGCTTTTATTAACTACTGGGTAAGAAACTACTATTTTCCTTTGCTCTATATGTTCTTTGTCCTAGTTGATTTCTCAGGCTGTATTTGCTGCGCTTACCACGAACCCACTGATAGTCCTCACCTCAGGATCACAGTGCTTCACCCCAGCTGTATGTGCACACCCATGCCACACCCCAAAAGAGCTCAAACACAATATGCTGTCCAGGTGGGCAAGCAGGCCTCTGCAGTAAAGTGCCTAAGCAAACAGTAATGCCATAGAGTTGGCAGTGCCCAGCACACCAGCAATACTGGGGCACAGTCTCTAGCTCTGCCAATTGTCCCTGTCAGAGAAATCTAGCACTACAAGCATTCCCAGAAAAACCCTTTCAGACTAGACTGACAGAAGGAGCTCACCTACAGTAAAACAATCTTTAGGGAACGCTCAGTTGGCCCAAGACTGTCTACACTGATGCCTTGTGCCTATCCACCAATTCCCTCAAGTGTGTAATATTTCTAGCAGCCTGGCTGCAGGGGAACAGGAGCACTGTGATCTCAGTAGTCCCTCATCTGACTCTGTACATTAATGCCAAGAAAGCTGAGACAGTCTTATGGCTCATTATTTTTGCTTTCTAATCTCTCTGGAGAGTTGGCTGGCTCAGGCCACATCCAGTTCTGCCTGATAGAATAAAGAGAGAGTGAGGTGTGATGGAGAGGCAGCAGAAGGATATCTTCCTAGACAAGACTTATGACTGTGATCTCCCTGAGCTGATTTACACTACTTAATCCATGTGCAAAGGACTTCAGCAATGACCACAGAGAGCTCTGTTCCTTACATTCTGCCTTTATCTTTGTCATTTAATAACAATTATCAACACATTAGGAGGTAGCCTGCAAAAAGGGCCCAGAGTCCCTGACAGGTTAAATGTGTGTATACAGAAAGCCACTCTCACTGCTAGTTGAATCTTGAGATCTGTTAAGTGTTTCACAAAATATGCTTGTTCAATATATAGTTATTTCTGATGGAAAACATCAAACGGGGCATTGCCACAGGAAAATGCAAGGACAGGTCCTTCTTTGTGCCTTACTGTGGAATGTGACTCCTAGGAGAGCTGAGAGGACTACAGCAAACAGCTGCTGGTGTTAAAATGCTGTGCTACAGTGGCTGTACCTGATGAGACAGTGTAGCTTCAAATCCATCACAATCTGAACCATTTTCTCTCTCCCATATTCATTTGGTACCTAATGGCTACACACTCATTACTAACATGTCTGCCCCCAGCAAGAGTGGCAAGTCTGCACTGTGGTTTGTGCCATTTGCAGCATCAGTTTTTACCTGCTGTTATCTCTGCTGGAGGTATTCCCCTGATAATATCTAGTCTGAGCATGGATGTATTTAGAGTGTTGCTGAATGTAAACACAGCTGCCTAGAAGACATTGTGAAAAAAAAAAGCCCTAAAATATGATATTTGATAGCCACGGCAAGCCTGCTTCACCTGAGTTCCTGAAAGCAGCTAAAGATTCATCTATTTACATACAGTTCTGCCGTCCCTGGAGGGAAAGGCTGCTTCCCTCTCCAAAAGTAGCAGTCTTTGATCCTGTGACAGTCCAGCATTCACTCATGCTAGCAAAATATCTTTCTCCCATGCGAAATTGCCTTTTAGGTGAATTAATAATCATATATTATGGAGATGAGCACACACAGGTAAAGCTTTTGTATCTACAGATTTATATATATCACCTGCATTGCACGACTTAAACAGCATGTAACTTACATTGAACACCTTGCATATATATATGATTAACATAAAAAAGCTTAAAATGTTTTATAGTAACTGCCCCACTCTATATGTACAGCATAATTCAGCCACCAGATTTTCTAATACAAAGCTCCTCCAATTCTGCAGCATCACAAGCATATTGCAGCATATGCAAATATTTATGTACATAGGAAGGAAATGTCAGTAAACAAGGAGTTTACAAAAGAAGGTATAATCAGTATTAACAAAAAAGCAAGGAAACACTTTACCTTGCCCCTGATCAATAAAGCCTTCAGCTACACAGAAACACCAACCTTACACATAGCCTGCAGCAGTCAGAGGCCCAACTGCTGCTGTAGCCACAGACTTCCTCTATGATTACAGGCAAATTATTTTACCTGTCTTCTGCTACTTGTATTTCTGAGAGAGATGATGCCTCCCTTGTCTCACAGGGACATTATAAAGCAGGAACTCAGCAGTGGAAACGAGACTTTTGAGGCTCAGATAGTGAGACAAATGAAAGATTAACATCAGCTCTGATTCTTTTTCCCCTCGAAGGAAGGCTCAGAACAATAAATGCATTGTGTGTTACTTCTGTAAATGGTAGGCAAACGATGATACACATAGTTTAGGCTGATTTTTCCTGCTCTTACTCTGTTTGAGTTAAGCTAATTTCTTTTTTCCTCCTAATAAAGGAGGACAGCCTTCACTGTTCAGGCTGTATTGCTTATGCTGAGTCATTCCACAGCTGAGAATTGGTGGTGAGAGGCATCAGTTTGTATCCTTGATTTTCAACATTCCTTACCTGGAGAACTAGCACTGTAAAGCTCTCGGCAGATAAGCTGGAGACTTGCATTCAGGTTGGGCAAATTCCATAGATTATTTTATGAGAATATATGTTCTAATCTTTCTGTAAATGTATTTAAACCTAAGGCTGCATTATAAGTATGTCTGCTTCCCTGAACCAGGACCTAGGGTCACAACTGACAACATTTAATACGAGAGTTGGGTGAGACGATTTGTTAATTCATAGAAGGAAAAATTAATTAAATCCATTATTAACTTGTCTCAGGTCTTTATTAATAGTCAACCCTCCTCTGTTCAAAGGATCCCTGTTCCCTTTCTTCTTTTCCTTTTTCGAATGCTCACCCCAGGCAGGACATACTAATTGCAGAAGTGTTTTCACAATTCACCCTTTTCCCACAGCAGAAATCCAGAAAGAATCTGCACCATCAGAGTGACTACATGAACATGACTCCCCGGCACCCACCATACCAGAAGAACAAGGGTTACCCATCCTATGCACCAACACGAGACTACACTGCATATCGGTCCTGGCAGCCTTGATACCCAACAGCTGACCTACTAGTGGCCTTGTGTGCTTCTAGGCAGTCACTTGCTCTTGGACATGGAAGGACAGCCTCTCATTTTCTCATCATGTTTGTCATTATTGATCATGGATAACTACACCATAGCAAGTATTGGCTAAGCTTTGATATAATATACTAAAACAAAACCAAACAAACACAAAAACAGGGGGGAAGTAAACAAGGACTGTTTTCCATGGTGGCTGAAAATGAGACACAACTTGTGATGAGGGTTGTCAGTGGGTAAGACAGAAGGATGGAGTCAGAACTCAGAGCTGGTCTCCTCCTAACACTTGTGGTTTTGCCTAGCTGTTAGGAGAACCAGAACGTCTGACCTTTCCCAATAACTGCTGCCTTAGATTTAACCCTTAATTTCCTTTCCTGTATGTCTAATCCTCTGAAACCCTTGTTGATGTTAAATATGGCAAAATGTAAAAAAAATTATCTTTTCTTCCCTACAAGACCAGGGCACAGTTTGAACTTCAAAACACATGCTTGAAAGAAAGAGGGAAAAGTCAGCCAAGCTATTAGGCTATGGCCCAAATGGGCTGCCAGGACAAATCAAGCTGATAGAAAACTACTAAACCTTCAATACGTGAGTCCTTAGGTTGGACACTTTGCCATAAGGCCATTTGAAGTCATGACCAAGCAACTCCACAGAGTGAGAAAGTAATCAACCTGGAGACAAAATAAAGATAATTGGGAGAGGAAGAAAGATCTGTTGTCATCATGAAGAACCCCATTTCTGTTTTGTTCGCCTCCTACAGTGAGGGAACACAAAGTCGTACAGGAAGCATTAGAAGACGCAGAGGTCAGATTTGGAGGAGAGCTTTACTTCCCTTTTTAGGTTTTGTTTCTATCCGGAAGGCATTCTGCTGAGTCCTCCTGAAAACACGTGCACATCTTCTAGCACCTGAGCTCTTCTGAAAACCTGGGTCCAGTCACGAGCAACTAATGATCACTTGAATTTTTTTCCCATAAGCACCCAAGGTTTTGGGGTGTGAAAGGGTCCTTCATTCCCACCATTGTGAATTAGAACTGCAAGTGCTCAGCCACCTGTGGGGACTGCTCTAGGCACTTCAAGGAACTTTGTGTTGACTGGAGGTTACCTTTCCATCTAAAGATGTTCTTCAGGAATGCTCCATGCTGGAGAAGGACAAAGTCTTCAGCAAAACCTGCTTCATCCTTTCAGTTAAGCATGTTTACATTAATAAGACCTACTTAACTGTAATTCAGGTTGTCTTGGCATAACATCCCTTTTCACACTGAGGCGGTGAGGTTTATTTTATAGTGACTAATGAATAAATGAATAAATAATTAAATGAAAAATAAATCCATATTTCCACCTTGAAATAAAATTGAGGTTGTACAACATTCCGTTTCTTCCAAATTGGGATAAGAAGATTCTTTCCCTCTTTGAAGGGACATTACAAAAGGAGAGATTTGGAAGTGTGGCAACAATCTGCTTTGATAACTTAACCCAAACTTCCAAATGGGAAGTTTTATGTGAGTTTGCTGACTGAGCCCCAAACCATTTGTTCTGAGTCATACCACCACAAACCATGTTCCTGGAGGGTGTTGTGCCACCTCTATCCAGCAGTGAGGTGCCTGAGCATCCACTGCCATGAAGCAGTGCTCTGTGTGTTTGGCATGGGACTGTGGTCTTGGACCCAGCAGGCCCTGAGAGCATTCCTCTGGGTCAGTTCAGCAAACCCAAAAGGTTATGGTTAGGCTGAAGAAATTAAAACCAGTCTTTTCATATATTTCTTCTCCTTTCCCCTCACCACATGCACAAATCCTTCAAGGCCGACTTTTTTTTCCACATAAACTTTTTACTCTCTTTTCCTGAAAATCCCCTTACTGTGCTGGTACTACAGCTCAGGCAGCAAGGTGCAAATGCAGGGGGCAGAGGGGAATGAGCCAGACAGGACCCATGGCAATCCTTGCTTGGTCCCAGCTTGGTCGTCCTTGCTGGCACTGACTGGGGGGATGCTAACGCCTTGCCACCTTCCTCCTCACTTGGAGGGGAGATGTGGATGATCCTGTGCCAGGGGCATTCAGCCACTCCTGGTAGAGAGCAGCCAGCTGGGTGCAGTCCTCTAACAGGGTAAGGCAGCGTCTCATCGTTCTCCATGCCGTCTACTAGTGTTGTCATTGTATAACCCAACGTTAACAACTGCTCTAATTACAGTGTGCTGTGAAAAATCACATCTTCTAGTGCAAATGTAAGGTGAGATGGCAAATGTGTATCAAAAGTATAGAACAGGGCAAACGTTCTCTATTTAGACTGCATGTATATATTTTTAGATATAGATGTATCTATTTCATTACATTTATATTCCTTAGAGTATTTTTATACTTTTTGCAATCTCATTTTAAAATTATTAAATAGATACAGTAAATTAAATCCTGAATAAATGCATTGGGCCTGAGGCTAGTCAGAGGAAAATATTACTTTCTAAAGCAAATGTTGGTATAATTTGCTTTCCTTCCCCTAACACTTTTGTAATTTCCATGTCAAAAACATACTGATAGCTCCTAGGACATGATACTGGAAAATAAGTCCTGGAACATCTGGAATAAGTTTTAATTCATTTGTCTGACCAAAAAGAAAGGGAGGTACATCCTAGACGTATATGAAATAAATGTGAAGAACCAGGACAGGAGAGGCCCCAGCACTGTGTAAAAGTGGACATTGCCGTTATATTAAAGAACTGTAGGGGCACAGATTACACACTGTTGGAGATGAGATACCAGTAAATACCTTTTATCCACCACTGTAAGGGACTAAAAGACAGTGTTTGAAGAGAAGCAAGCCAGTTAAGCTTGGAGTCTGGCTCTGCATATGTGGGTTAGCATACACAACAGACAGAGCAATCCTAATTTATTCCATCTGGTTTTAGGCAACGTATAACATGCCAGGACAGCCCTGGCCCTCCCTGGCCCTGCCTTTGGGGTCTATATGCTGTTTACAGAATGATGTAAAGAGAAACCTCCCTCTTGCAACTCTGAACTTGGAAACTGGCTCGCATGGAGGACACCAAGAGATCAACAGGGTTTTCTCCCTAGCACACAGGTCTTAATTCAAACGCAAATACAGTCCTGCCAAACAGTGATTTAACTTCTCATCCTCCTTTCCCCCACTTCTGGATCTCAGTGTCAAATGAACATCTGATATGCAGTCATCATATCTGAATGGCAATCAACATATGTTGCAAGGGGTCAACCAAGGGTTGGGCTGCTCCAGCCCCCTGCATGCTGATTCCTGTTCTGCACGTATCCAGCACAGCACAAAACAACAGCGTGGCTCTTCTATGCTTCCAGGAACCAAGTCCCTAGGAGACAAATGCTGAGGAGTTATCTTTGCAGTATCTTGAACCTTCACCACTGCGGCTGTCAGGTTTACTAAAGCCAAAAGTCTTGGATGTTCCTTCTAGTTTCAATACCTCAAATTCCAATATCCTCCTCCTGTATGAGAGTTTTTGAAAATGCCTCTTCTTTCTTCTGCAGCCATAAACATGGACTCTGCATGTCTGTCAAGCAATATCACATCTTCCTTCTTTGCATATCATCTCTTTTCCTTTCATTTCTACAGCAGACTCAGCAGTTCAGGAACCCATCCAATTTGTTAATCTCTAACACCATTGTGCAGCCTTCCACATATACCCCTGCCTAGTTATTTGCTTCACAAAGGCTCTCTTGTATGCCACATTCCTCTTCAGTTTGGGGTAAGGAGTTGCCATAGGAGATTGGAGCCATATGGTGATTGGATAGGTATTTGTTTTCTGTTTGAAGGATTTAGGGGTCTTTTATCCCTTTGATTTTTCCCATCATCTTCAGATTTTCAGTCATGCCAAACAACCACGTGGGAATCCCACACACCACGTGCTTCCCACAGCACATTTAATTTCTGCACATTTAATTTCCTGTGCATAGCAGGCTTTTGGCTACTGCCATCTTCATTATACCTGCAGACATGCCCTGACAGCAGAAGCAACTTTGGCTACTGATGGTAGGTTTGATACCAATAAATAACATGGTACAAAAAGCTTAAATCTTAGGAGCACACAAGCAAAGGCTTCAGTTCTAAAGATCAAATCTTTCCGCTTTCGGCAAGGCTTTTGCTGTGTGACTGGAAAATACTTTATTCAAGATGAATCATAGACCAAGACATAATTTTGTTAGTCACTCACACTAACCAGAAAACAGGTTAAGGTAATGAGTACAACATCAGCTTTGTTAAGGTCCATTAAAGAATGGGAAAGGCTGCAAACAGCACTAGGCAGTAATTTGTAACTAAAGTCAGTGTCTGTAAGTGGTTCTGAGAGGGAAACATTACTAGATGCTTATCTTGATGCAAATGGATTGTTCTTCACAATTAGGTGCTTTTGTTAGAGCATCACATTACAGTATGTTACTATTCCAGCCTCAGGGGCATGCAGATATTCTGATGTGGCCAATTTGGCTGACAAAGTATTAGGAGGCTGCCAATTTTATACAAAGCCATTTGCAAAGAGACAAGAAGTTGAATGGTCTCAAATTCATGGTGGGTTTCTCTGGTTTTGTTTTTAAACTGGATCTCCAAGCTCAAGGCACTGGTTCTTTTTTCCTTTTTCCTTTTTATTTATTAATTTTATTTTTTATTTTTAATAAAGATGAAATGTAACTTTATTTTCAGGACCCATAAGCTTATGAGGAGCACTTCAGTTTTGGGGAAGTGGCTCTGTCTCACTGATCTGACAATTGAAATAACCAAGAATTTTCAAATGCCACAATTTTCGTAGCCATTACATCATTACGTGGCCCCATCATTTCTTTTCCTCACTGGGTTTTTATTCCATCAAGAGAGCTATTCTGGGTCAAGTTGAAATGTTTTCATGGTCTGGAACAACTCTAGTTTTTTAGTCAGGAAAAATTACTCCCTAACCAGCAAAAACAAAGACACAAACAAGCAATTTGTAACAGTGCAGTTCCGTGGAAATTAACATAGTGGTTTCAATCTGGTAGGAGGATCAAATGGCCTTTTTACAAAATCCTTTTTCTCTAAAGTAAAGAAGCTTAAGAAATTACATACTAAAGTACCTCAAAAGAAAAGACATCAGGTTGCAAAATTAAGAAATCAAAGGCAGGAAATGCCAGAAGGAAGCTTTCCCAGCCAGCCTCTCTTCTGCCCCCTTGTGTGACCGGAGTGGCTCTTTAATTACAATTGCATTTTTTGCTTGCCTACAGCGACTTCGCCTTTTAATCCGAGCTATGATTGCTCAGAGATGCTGGTCCACTCCCTTGCAGGAAGCTGCAGTAAGAGCCTCCAGGTATTGCCAGAGTAGCCGCTTACGTGGCAACGCTGCAGGTACATCTCAAGTGAGGGCTGTAACAGGACACAGCCATCAATCAGGCTAACTTAGATAACAGCTAAAGTAATGCCCAACAGCCCTGCCAGTGCCCCATTAAATTAGATCACTCTGTTGTCTGAGTCAGAATGAACTAATTTTCCTGCTATGCTTGCTGCCTGTGACAGCCTTTGGGCTACTTTAATCTTCAGACACCAGTGGTCAAGATGAGACCTATTTGTTTGGGGGTTTTTTCTCATGAAAATGATGAAATAGGCTGCTTGCATTTCTTCCTGGGCTTCTCAGCCTTCCCCAGCCAAATCAAAACTGGCTGGAGAAGGGAAATTGTTTCTGTTGCATAGCTCATTAGTTCCTGATGCACAGGGAGCATTATCCCATGAAGCTTTTTCTCTCATTAGCAGAATACTGAAGTAATGCCACTGTTTTATTTTATCAGCAACCTGAAAGTATGAGACTATGAAGATAGAGAATTGGACAGCAAGGGAATAACCTCCGTCTCTGCTGCAGACACACAAAGTTGACACTAGTCAAGTCCAGCACTGTGATGGAGCAATCCAACACTAAGGATGGGAGAAGCAAAAAGGGTTAAAGGAGAAACCACTCTGAAACCACTTCAGTGAAACTCTGGAACAGTCCCTCAGGGAATGGAAATGAGCAAACCAGCTGTAGGGTGCATGATACTAAGCAGACTTTTGCCTCTCCCTGGCCATATACTACAAATAACAGTATTAAAACCACCCTAGTCCTTGCCTCCAGAGGTACTTTTTACTGCATAAGCTCCTATGCATCAATGAGAGACTAGCTGCATTAATGGTGGAAGTGAGGTTAGGTCCTGTGCGTGGACTTGGGCATACTGTTGAATCCCAGGAATCTCTTGAGATGAAAGCTGTAAATCATATTCAAAGGGAAATGGCCAAGCAAACCACAGCAGGCTGGAAAGGCAGGATGGATGAATAGCTGACTGCAGGAAAAGCGGAGCTAAGCGACTCCAGGGCTCATCTCCAGCAGCTAGAGAAATGCATTAGTTTGGACTGCAGTTCCAGTGAATTTCCTCCAATAAAAGCAGCCCTTGGAATGATGAAGGTTCTGTGGTTATTTCCTGAGATTCAAGTCAAAATAACCATGCAGATACATTTACCCAAAAAACAAAAAAGATTTTTAAAATAGCCTTATTTCTGCCTTTTCTTCTTTCTGAACTAAAGGATTACTTACAAATCCTACATTCAACCTGAAGCATAAGGTTTTAAAATCAGTATTGCTTTCTTTTTACTCTTTTTTTTTTTAACTTTTATTAAGGAGTTTCTGTTGTAGTTGTGCAATCTGATTTCAAACCACTGAGGCAGAGAGGCAAATGGAGGACTGGGCTATGGGTGGAAGATATGTGTGCTGCAGCTCAGCACTGCATGGCAGTACCCACACACTGTGAAAGAGAGTAGGCACAAAATGAAGTTCAAAGAGTCCATAGGCTACATGAGCAAGTTGGTGATGAAATGTCAGTTAGAAATGAGCAGCAGAAAACTGCTCTGTTTTCCTATTGCTGTGGCTTTGCTTGGTGATGATGACATACAAAGATTAAGTGTAACTGCATGAGCTCCAGTTGTTTATCTCCTTCATTATCATCACCAGCAAGTGAAGGAGATGTGTGGGTGTCACCTGCAAAAAAAGAAGTTGCATTTCTGAGAGAAAAACATCTGCAGATCAGAGGAGGCAAATGGTCTTGTTTAATTCATGCATATCCAGTTTCCTTCCCGTCACTAATCTGCAGTGCTGAAATTAGTCTCCTGGATTTCCTTATCTTATGCTGAGAGAGTGCAAGAGAGAGGAAGACAGAAGTACTTGAGCAATATCAAGTGTCCAGAACGACTGCAGATCACTGAGGTCATTTGTAAATCACTAAGATAGCCTGGCTCCTAGCGCATGGAGTTTGATTTTCCCTCTGCTCTCTTCCCGTCTGCTGAACTATGGAGATTTGCAACAACAAAAGCTATCTGCTGTGCAATCATTTTACATAAGAACATTTTGTTCAAGCTGCTATTGAGGTATTCTAGCAGAAACTGGAAGTCTTAGGTCACCAGCCATGACACAAGTATTAGTGTCTGTGTAGAAGGTGTAGAAGATGTGGTTCTTCTGTGCTTGCATGTTTGTGTCTGTGACAGTGAGCCTCTGCACACAGTTAAACACTTCTTGTTGCATACATTGCATAGAAATCACGATTTTAAGAAAGATTTAAAGGAAAAGCGTCTCCTACATTGGAACTACTGAGGGCTGTTTTATGTATGGACATGCAAACAACTGTACACAGATGGAAGTTTTTGTCTTTTCTCCCTGTCATTATGTATATATGTAAAAATATAATAAAAAACCAATGAACATATGTCTTGGATTGCACATCATGCACACTATGTTCATTGGGTCTAAGATATCTTTGCATTAAGTATGTCTGACTTGGCTGTGTGCTGACTTGCCTGGGTAAACTCACCAGCCTCTGAGATACAAGAAGTATCAGAAAAATTAAAAATTATAAATTCAGAATATTTGTATTTAAAAATAAGACTGTCCTCCACCTCCAAATTTGCTGTAATTTGTTCTTGTCCTGGATATATTTCAGATATATTCATAAGACTTCCTTTAATCACTAAGCCTAGTGAGAACACTGATGACCATCCCTTTTTGACTGCAGATCAGAGAATGGATTCCCTGTGGCTCTGCTGCAGCTGTTCTAATAACCAATTGAGAGTGCATGTTGCACTCTTCTTATGCCCAGCTACAGCCCAAGCAAACCAAGGACCTGACTAATCTTTCTCACCCATGTGCAAAATATGATATTCACCTTCCCCATTAAACAGACCTCTATACAAAAATTAAACTCACTTGCTCTTGATAGCTGCCATAATGAGTGCTTGGTCAATAATGATTAATTCCTTGTTCTTGCCAACAAGTTCTTGTGTCCGTTTACTGAGGGGAGGAATCCAGTTGATGTTAGTATCATTAGTTGTGTGAGGAAGTTGCACATCTGTGCAACTTGCTGTGGGAGTGTCTTCCACCCTCATGTAAATGCTGGGTTGCAATCTGGGTCAACAAACTAATGTTTAGCACTTTTTACCAGAGAACAAGAGAAATACCAGAGTCAAAGGTCTGTGAAATTTGAGGCACTGGTCAATTCAGTGATGCCTCTTGTAGAATGGCAATAAGCACTAGCAGCTAACTATCATTCTCAGATAGGTTAGGAGTGAGTTCACACTGTTATCTTTCCATGTTCAGGATCCCAGACGCATACAGATTGCAAAAGCACAGCAAAATACTAAAGGATCTGAGGCAGGGGGAAAATACAGGGAAGCAACAGATTTAACTTGCTAAAGGCAAACAGCTTTTGTGCTGGGAACAGGAAACCAAGAGACAAGTGCAAAGGATGTTGCGGGTGTTGGAAGGGCCACCACTGTAGTTACTGTGCATACCTGAGTGACTCATCATTGCTGTGAACACTGCCTTACATTCAACTGTCCCTCCTTCCCCAGCTGGAGCCAGCGGGCTCATCCTGCCTGGCCTCTCCATGCTTCATCTTTGTTAGATTATCATCTGGAAGGCACTTGGGCTGGCACTAAGCTGGGCTAGAAGCTGGACTTGTGACATATACAGACTATACTTGTGACACATACAGGACTGATGTGATGGTGCCTGCTTGAGGAGATTGAAAATGGAAAAAAGTCAAAGGGGAAGCAGAGGCACAGTGCTCATGCACACATATGAACCTCAGTGGTTGGGAGGGCAGAAAGCACAACTGGGCCATTCCTTCACACTGCTTGTAAACTCGACCCACTGCAGCACACCACTGTAGCACACCCCACCTTGTGGGGGACCCTCTGCTCCACAGGAAACAGAGGAACTAGTAGGCTGAGCCAAGAGATATCCCATCTGTTCACAGCTGCAGTTTCACTTGTGCCCTTATGCCACAGCTCAGACTTTCTAGTAGCTTCCCAGACATGGCTGCTTTTATAGTCCCTGCATTTCTCCCATTCTCCTTCACCTTGCAGCACAGGAAATTGACAACATATCTGCATGGGTGCCCTGCACAGATCTGCTTTACTTCTCAGAAACAAAAGGACCTAATCCCTGTCTGATCACTTGTAGGCTTTGGGGTTTTATCGTAATGAGCTTTCCTGTGGTCACAGAGCTGCCCATGTCTCATAGAGTTTCCATGGCCCAAGCTGTCCCCTAGACCTTATGGACAGATGATGGCAACCTTTTGGGATCATCTGTCCCATTGCTCTTCAGGAAAGGTCAGGAATATATCTCATTGCACAGAAAGAAAGCAAGTGAAGGTGATGTGTCTGGCTTGGGAGCAGGAGATGCAGACTGACATTTCTATTCCTTGTGAAGGTTGCCAGGGTAGACAGGTCATGCTCAGCACACATTCCCTCTGCAAACTGTGAAACTTGCTTTGCATACCAACAATAGATTAGTCTGCAATTTATTCTTACACAGATTGCAAGCATATTCCTGTACAGAAAGAATAAAGACATGCCTGACCAAAACATTAAAAAATATATATTACTATGTGTACTAACCTGTGACACACCTGCCGCTCTCTAGAACAGACAGAAGTCTATTCCTTCATCTGCTCCTGCAGATGCTCTGAAGCTCTTTGAATCTTTGGGTAACTAAGAAGCTGGTCTAAGATAATACCTTCTGTCCCTACAACTCAACAATTTGGTGGCCAAGATCAACTGGGCTGATGGCTTACCAGAAAGACTTCGTAGAAGCAGTGTAATGTAGGCATGGCACAGAGAAGCAGAGATAGATAAGGTTTATTGTCAGTACTGCCTCTGAGCTTTCATTGGCACTTCCTATCTATCTTCCTTACTGAGACTGCAAACTCTTTGGGCTATTTGTTACTAGTGACTACATTTTTGAACAGTACCTGGGACCCTGAGTCTAGGCCAAGCTCCTTGTATTGTTGTACAAATGACAGTGATAACTTTAGAAGTTGTTACATCAAATACTCATCCCTTCCTCAGTAAATGCCAGCACTAAAAGCCATGGAGGGGAAAGCACAATAAAACCAAACCTGCAAAGTTGCAGGGACTGGGACAGAAAAACATAAATGTTCTCATTTTCTTCCTTCCACTCATTTCACTTCCTTTCTGATGGGCCTCTTATTTACCACTTGGAACACATCCCACCACCAGAGCTGTGTTCTTACCAGAGCGTTTTTTTCACTGTAACACTTAGTTATATGGCTTAGTTATATGGTTACAAGTCAGCACCAAAGGGAAGCCAAGAAAGCAGTATCGACAGAGAGCTCCGTAAGCGATATCTCTCATTTCACAACCCAGAAACCACAGGTAATCCCCTCACACTGCATTCAAGCACAGCATTGCTCTGAAGCAGTTCCACTGAGGGAGACAGTTCCTGATGCTTGACTTGCAACAGCTTCACAACATCACAGTATTGCGGGCAATACAAGGAGGAGAAACAGAGTGCATTTGAAGCACACATACACAAGCCAGAAGACAAATGAGTGTTTCTCAAAGTGCAGAAGGAAGCTCTTTATGGTTCTCCAGCCCTGCCTCACCCCTCCAAATTAGAACATACTGAAAAAGTTTTTCCCCACGGGGAATGTGTATATGCTGGGGAGTAAACATACGCACAGATAGTCCATTCTGTGAGTATATAATGTTTCTTTTACAGTTAAATTGCCAGTGTGCTTTTCTATCTCCCCAGCTTTGCTCAGTGTAAGGTCTCCTTGCACAAATAGTCCATGCTGCTTGCTCAGTGACTGCTGATTGCCCTGGTTGGCAAAGTGTGGCCCTATCTAATGGAAAAAAACATGCCTGAAGAAACTTGCTATTTGAATGCATCAGTCAGCCCCCTTACAAACTAGGTCTTACTAACTTTCTTGCCTCATCCTGGGAGACCCAGAACTCTCTAGGCTTTTCACATGCATTTGGCATCAGAACATAAACATACAGACCTATGCTCCATCTGGCAATGGTGTCTTGTTTCCAACAAACCTAGCTGCTCCAGTGAAAGAGATTAAGCCTCCAAGATGGACTAGCTTGTTCTGGAAGAAACGTATTTCTGTCATTAGCTAGGCATCATCTCATGGCCTTTAACAGGAGCTTTGAGAAATAATTTTTATGATTTCCATTTTCTGCAATTGCAATCACTGTGATCACAAATACGCATTTATATTACACTAATAATCAAAGATCTACTTTTTTCCACACTGTACAAGCTGAAAAGTGATATCCCATGCCGTGAAGAAAAGCAAAACAGATGAGAACTGATTGACTGGGAAATAGAATACAATAAAACGTAAGGAACTGCAATGTGATTGACATGTGTGGCTGTTTGCTGTTAAAATCGGGTATATAACCAAGGAAAAAAGGAATGAAAAGAAAGAATATATTTTGTTACTCCCTTTTGGGCTCAGCTGGCTTTGTTTCAGTCAAGCACCAGCTTAATGCTTGAGAAGAAGTGAACATTCTACATTTCTCCACTACACAAAAATGAACTGTCAGCAGTGACTGGGGTTTACACTGGTGCAAGTGTATCACTGGTGTGAAATTTGGAATTAGAATCTTTTTGCACATACAGCCTGCCATTGCCAGCAATCTGCAGAGGAGTGTCTCCACTTTCCGGCTAATTGCTCTCTTCCTGAGCTCTGACACCTTCATTAACTTCCTCTCTGTTCCCATATATCATTCCTGGAGAGTTTTGGTAGGATGCTGCCAGATGCATGAGGAAGACATTTCTTTGCAATGAAAGGAAGCGCTGATCCCATTTTCCTTTCCTGACAAACTATGGTGCTTTCTCCTGCCAGCATGTGACTCTGCGGAACTGGGCTCTGCATTTTATGCCTCACCCTGACCTTGACTGCAGCACTGTATCCACTTCATTCATTAATTGCAACAGTCCTTTTTACTGCAAGCTGTAAAAAGAGAGTAATAAACCTAATGGCATTATGTACTGTAGACTCCAGCTCATGTTGTTACTCATTCTCTTGAAGCAGAGACTGCCCTGAGAGAAGGGATCGCTGCTTCATTAACCTCCTTCTGCAGTGAGGAAGCCTTGGCTATTGGATCATGTTAATTTAGATTTCAACACTGATACTCTATTATCAAATGCCTTTTCTTTCAATGGAACACTCCCTTCCTTGAATCAAAACAAACTTGTCATCTACAGCCCGTTGGCCTCCAGGTTCCATCTGTGCTTGCAAATATTAACCGACAGGATAGGCAAATTGGTTACAGTGATGCTGAATGAAAGCACAAGTACTCTTTGCAGTGTCAGCGTGTGCTGGTATTTGTTTCGCAAATACCTAATCTCACTGACGATATCAGCTGTAGGAAGAGTTATCTCTGCATTACAGCAGGCATTTCATTCCCTAGGGAAATAATATGTCAATACGTAAGTTGGTTTAAAGGGCTAATACAAAAATACAAGCACATAGGCTGCATAGGCTGTCTAGGAGTTATTTTGCCCTCAAATCTGAGGTCTCTGCTCCTGAAGCAGAGCTCTCTTGATGTGGCTTGGTGGGTCCTGTGGACAGAGAGGACAGCCATGTGAAGAAGAGTTCCCTCAAAACCTCAGAAGAAATTTAGCCATCCACTTGGGCATAGCCTGGGTCCTGAGAATGTGAAAAGCCTCCCTGTGAAGAGTGAGACACACAGAGAACAGCTGCACATCCATAACAACCTTCTGTTACAAACAAGCAAAACAAGGACAAACAGAAGCTTCTCAAGGAATCAGATACTCTGAAGCAACAGACCCACAAATCAATATGGGACTCCTATTGCCCAGGCACATGTACCTGAAAGTAATTTAAATTAGTCAGGAATTCCTGAGCCACCAGAAATTAGTTCAGGCACTACAAGGTGGAACAGTGCATGCTACCTAAGGAATCCATTAAGTTTTTAGGACATAGATTCTTTTAAAAGCCTTTGAGTTCACCATACACTTTGAAAGAGCCCCATATGAGGCCAAACTGTCGTATCATCTTATCTTTTCCCTGTTGAATAAAGCAAATTATTTTGTAAAAAGTTTACAGATGCTCTTAGTTTCAAAGTATTACAGGAGACAGCTTAAAGCTTGAATCTTTCATGTATGATGAAAGGCTTTCCATCTTTCAAATGGAAAGCCTGACTGTCAATCTTCTATGTCTTTCACATGGCAAGAAGGATGGAGAGAAACTGGAAGTTGCTACATTATCTCGAAGCTAAAATTTACCTGTGTAAAATCTGTTTCATTTCCTATTGAGTTGTTTTAGGCTATGAAGGGTTAAGTTATGGAGCAAATCTAATGCTGCAGAAAACAACCACATGAGACCTTTTTAGAGGTGCATATGTCTATGCAGTGTGATGCATCTGCAAACCATACTGAATTATCTGATTAGAAAGTGCAAAAAAACCAAAGGCAGCCTGCAGTGAGAAAATGAGACCTTGGGTAGAATCCATCTGCCAGTGAAGCAATTAAAAAGATGGACTTCTTAGAACAGCACTGATTGTCATTTGTGTACGACACTCAGCGGACTATGATTTCCCCAGATAATACTCATGCATTGCAGCACCTGGCGAAGACCATGCAATGATCACTGTGTAGTCCACTACATTTTTAATAGTTAGCACTAGTTTAATCCCAAAATAAGCTATTTAACAGGTGTGAAAGAGAGTAAAGGCTTATTCTGCACACAGAGAGTAGGGCAGAAAGACTAGAAAGACTAGCTCGTGTGTTTTTTATTTCCTGTAAATGTGTTTCTCAGAAGGTTTGCGGACATGTATCTCCCTCCTCTGGTACACAATGAACTAACACCCTGGTGGAAAGTATGAGAGATTTGTTCTGGCA
>NW_009940784.1:630-3637 GCF_000696875.1 Nestor notabilis | reverse complement strand
AAAGAGTCCTTGGTGAAGAAGTGCAAATATTCAATACATCTCATGGGAGATTACATATTTCCTCTGCTTCTCCATATCATTATAATATCATCATATAAATATAATAGCTGTCTTCTATACCTGGGCACCTTGTATTCATTAATAGTTTCCTCTAGATACTTCAGCCCCTGATATCATGTCAGATCTCCATGAAGGTCAAAGAAAGCTTACCCCTCCTGATAACCAAAACTGGCAAACTGGTAACAATGGATGAGGAGGAGGCTAAGGTGCTCAACAACTTTTTTGTCTCGGTCTTCACTGGCAACCTTTCTTCCCACACCTCTGGAACAGAGGGACTGCATGGCAGGACTGGGGGAGCAAAGTCCCTTCCTCCATAAGAGAAATTCAGGTTCGTGACCACCTGCAGAACCTGAATATACATAAGTCTATGTGACCTGATGAGATGCATTCCAGAGTCCTGAGGGAATTAGCTGATGTAGCTGCCAAGGCACTCTCCATGATACTTGAGAAGTCATGGCAGTCAGGATTGTGAGTGGAAAAAGGGGGACATTTCACCCATTTTTAAGCATAGAAAGGACCCTGGGAACACTGGCACAGGTTGCCCAGAGAGGTGGCAGATGCCCCATCCCTGAAAACATTCAAGGTCAGGTTGGGTGGGGGTCTGGGCAACCTGATCTAGTTGACGATGTCCCTGGTCACTGCAGGGGGGCTGGACTAGGTGACCAGCTGGAAAAGAACTGATCTGCGAAGGGAGTAGCAAGATATCCCCTGCTGACATCTATCTGTAGCAGAGCAACATTTACTTCCTCAGGTGTAGAAAACTGCTTGCTGTTCCTTTGAGTGCTGTTGTGATCTCCAGCTGCACTGGTGAGAGTGCTGGTGCCTTTCCTTTATTGCCAGAGAGGCCCTAAGAGACTGTTCTGGTTTGCTGTCACCCAGACCTGGATTTTAACCAAGTGCTTGCAGAAGAAAGGCTCATCTGCTTCAAGTCTGGAGTGACTTTTGCCTAAGCAAGACTGCTCAAGATAGATAGTGCAGAAAATACCGATTAGAGTAGAAATCCTTCCGGTACAGACTTCTTCATTCTTTGTCACAGTTAAGAGTTCCTTCAAAGGAAGCAGTGTTGTTGTCCATCCCCCCCCCCATCCCCTTCCTGGATAAATCCATCTCATTCAACAGCTTCCAAAGAAACTGCTATTTTAAGAACAGAAATGTCTCACTCCCTTTTACAACTTGATTTTTAAATTATTCTGACACTAGTTTGTCAATGTGCCAGACTAATAAGAGACAAAAAGAATAAACACATCACTATAGCACTGAAAGAAGGCATTAACCCAAATGTACTTTAAAACAGGATAGGCTTGTCAGTACCTCAACTAAGATTTCTTCTGGATACTCCATCTTGTAACTACAGCAGCACATCCCCTCTGTTACAATGGGTGTGTATTTAACACAACTCCTTACCAGACCCTACAGACAGCCCTGTGAACGCTTGCACAATGTAAAACAGGCAATTACTCTAAAATTTTGAGACATTGAAATGATCTTTCTGGAGGGTCTGATTCTGCCATAAACTTTTATTGCCATCTAAACAAATGGGAGCTGTAGCCAGAGCTTGCTGTGCTGTCAATGGTATTCTGACACATTGGACTAACATTAGGCACTGTGTCCTGATTTGCACCACTGCCAGCAATGGGGCTCTGCTCTCTGGCTCTGAAACTGCTGATGAATAAAAGCCCAACCTCATCCACCTCCCTTAACTCAACTCCTGCCTAGCTAAGGCCAACTGTTCCTTCTGATCAGTTAGAAGACAAGTCTGGGAAAACAGGTAGCTTCTGCTTCTTGAAAGTCTGCCCCTGACTTGAGCAAAGCTACGCTAGAGACCCACAGCAAGAAAATCCTGACCCAGTTCTTCACACAAGCTGGTGTGGTTGGGCTCAAGACTTTCAAAAACTTCACAGACGGACTTAAGTGACGCAGGCTACACGCAAACCCTCAGAGAAGAAAGACTCTGTGGGCTTCAGTGCTTGCTAATAGGAAAAGAACTGAAAGGCTTTATAGCATCCAGACTTTCACAGAAGCACACAGCTGCCAAAGAGCTACTTAGCTCAAATGGCCTCAAAGAACTCCCTATCTCTGTACCATGACTGCTCAGCTAGCCATGTTAGTGGTACAGTGCCTTATACATGGTGATTTGCAGGATAGAAGTGCAGTGCTCAGCTAAGCCCAGCCATCCTCTAGGAGCTACAACACTCACATGAGCCTGAGGTGTTGCCTGAAGTAATCACGTCTCACGGTGGGGAAGGCACAAGCAACAGCTCTATTTACTCTTTGAACTTTTACTCGGATACACAGCAATTCAACTTGTCCCCTTGATCACCATGGGATTCTAATCCCTCAAGCTTTAATCATTTCAGGCAAAAATGTTATTCACCCAGTATTCAGGGGTCATTTGGATTCTTGAGCTGACTTGACCATGATAAAAAAAGTAGATGGAAACTGGAATATTTGGATAATGACTGAGCAGTGTTCAGAGTGAGGGTTGGTAATTATGGTGGAGAGGATGTGTGATAAAAATTCAGACACAATGGAGTGTTGCAATACACTAGTGAACATACGAAGGCTGAACAACTTGCTAACAGAAGGCTAGAAACTGATACAGGGTTGGTATAATTTTGGTTGAAAATACAGAAACACATAATCTCAACACAAGCCCTCACAATAATGAAACGAACTAAGTAAGCTTCTATATGTGGGCAGCTTTTGAGAAAATAATTAAGAATTAGAAGAGGCACCTAATAATAAAAGAGGAAATTAAGAGATATGGAATATCATCCAGTAATTTAATGCTCACCTATGCCTTTATTGCTTTCAAAATAAAATGGCAAGCATCATAATTTTAAATAGAACACTGCGTGTGCCCAGAACTTAGAACAATTGTTGCTTCACTGACTGTGATACAAGTGTGCAAGGCAGAGTGATTTTAAATGACTGAAATTACATTAAA
>NW_009940784.1:0-599 GCF_000696875.1 Nestor notabilis | reverse complement strand
TCCCTACATTTAAACTTGTAGAGTTTGTACAGCACTTCAGTGCTGCCCCTTATTCTTGCATGGAGCTGTTGAGTCATGGATATGAAACATTACATGCTCATATGTGGTTGAAGAGATCATGGTTTTCTTCTCCAAGCTCTCCAGTGAGTGGATTCAGTATGCTCCAATTTACTGTAAGTCTACTTGCAGGTGCACTAGTAGAAGAGCACTGGGCTTCAGCAGCATCCAAAATTTACAGAAAGCTACGTTCACACTGTCATCGCCTGTTAACCATACATACCGTGGTCTCAAGGTCAGGGAAAGGAGGCTGGAGCATGCACTGCCCTGGAGCTTGAACACACAAGACCCCCACACTCCTCCGCTCCCAGCACTCACTCCCGATTCCCTTCTGGTCTTTGTATGAGCACCATCATTCATTCTGCGGGGCCTCTTTAGGGCTAAAGGGAAGAGAAGCACAAGGGAAGGAACAACAGGAGGTAAGAAGTTGTGAGGGGTGGGAGGCTGGGGACCTCCTTCCCACGGAACCACGAGGTGGTTCTCCCAATGGAAATGCCGGTGAACTGCGGGCACGGCCGCGGCGCACCCCCGAGACACCCCAA
>NW_009940783.1:50718-59025 GCF_000696875.1 Nestor notabilis | reverse complement strand
TGGGGGGGTGGTTGTTGGTGGACGTCTTGGTTTTTTGGGTTTTCTTTTCCCAAAAGCTGGTATTTTCTGTGAAAGATTGAGTAGTAGGATGTAAGTTTCCTGGATTTGTGGTTGATAAGTGCATTAAAAAGTATATGCTGCTCTTTGGGTTCTGCTGATAAAAGACACTATATAAGCACTGAGTATTGTACTTCAATAATTATTTCCTCCTTAATAGTTAATTTAAATAGCTTTCAGGGAAGAAAACTCAAAAATGTAGAGCTAGGACTATTGAATGATTGTTCAATCTTCCTTAGCTGCTCAGAACAACTTGCAACTTACTGGAAAGTACTACAGCTTAGGTAGCTGAGGTGCCTGTATTTTAAGGTCTAGAGATACTTGTCCTTTAGGTCATCACAGTAGAAGAAAAGTAAAGAAATCTGAATATGGAATCATGGCTTGCTGCAGTGATAGGCATCAAACTCTAGGCCTATCATGTAGCATCTGCTTTTTTTTATTGTATTGTTGTTATTTCTCAAACCTTTTATTTTCCAGTTAATTTCCCCTGAAAGTCTGTGGTATGTTAGAACAGAAAGATTATCTTCAGGGTTAGAGAATGTTTAAAGCATGTACTTTAAATACAGAGAGCCAATTTTCCTCCATGTACAAAGGGAGAAACACAGGAGTGAGGCTCTTCTGCATGAGACAGGCCTCAAACTGGACAAAAGCTGAAATGTTTAACAGCTCACACAGCTTGCTGCTGTCAGCAGAGCGCCTTAGTAGGATGGGGAGGATTTTCAGAAGTGCTCATCAATAGCTTGATTTTCTTTGCACTAAAGCGGGTTGTTTGTTTTGGAAGGGTTGATGTTTTTTCTACAAACTTCTCTGGGAGTGGATCTAAAGCAAACTGAGTGCTTCTGTAATTCTTGTTTTGTTCTAATACAGTGGCCGTGTTTCTTGAAGAGCATTGGAGAGCTGCATCTGTAGTTCTCTCTGTGCCTTCACAAGCATGCATGTGTGTGTACAATACAAGTGTGGATTTTGCCAGACCTGTTCCTGTTGTATTCCTTTATTGGATCTAAGTACCACTTTAACCCCAGCATGATTTGTGTATGGTTTTTGTGTTTAAATTTCTTTGAATAAGCATGTTTAATTCCTGCTAAACATTGTTTACTTCCTGCCTATGAATGGTAAAACCTCAATGTCTGGTTTTTATATGCTGTTTCCAGGAACCTTGTGCGATCCCAGTGGTAAGCCTTAGGGAACAGCTTATGAGGTCAGCCCTGCCACTTACTTATCTTGGGATTCAGCCCTTCCGTCCTTGGTCTTCAATAGTAACATTCTTGGTTCAAAGCCACTATTGAAAGGGGGAGATAGCATGGAGAACCCATATGGTTCACCTGGAGCTGATGGTGTTGCAGTGGGGAAAGCGGTATTGCAGAGGGGCAAGGGTCCTGCTCCGGGGCGTTTGGTAACTTTTTTACACTCTTTAATAAGGGTGAGGAATTTTTTCCTTTGATGAAGATCAGATGGAATTTCAAACACCTCTGGCAGGTTACATATTAACATGTATCTTGGTACTTGATCAATAGCATCTTAACACAGCTGAAGGGTAAGACATGAAGTACTTTGAAGATCATAATGGCTGAGCAAGCAAGCTCTGAGTGACAAGGGCACTCAGCCACCCGTTAAAATGATTGTTCATGTTTATATGCAAGATCTGCCTTGCTTTTTCTGATAGGTAACTTTTAAAAATCTTTCTCATGTGGTGACTTCACTGTTCTCTATTTATTGCATGTCTTAGCTATATTTTAAAAGAACTTGGGCTGATGCCAGCAACAACATGTCTGAGCAGCTTTGATGCAACTTGGGTAGCTTTTGGCTTGAGGTCATTTGAGAAATGTTGCTCTGGGGACTAAAGCCTTAAATATTATCCCAGCAGGAGTTTCCTTAGAGATTTCAAGAGTACTGTACTAGTAATTCCCTAGAGTTGAGTGCAATAGCATTTATGTTATTTGCTTTATATATTTGGGGATTAAATATAGTGTGTTTTTGGAATGAGTATATTGGGGGCAGGATAGGGGGATGAACGTGGGATGGAGGTTAATGTTTTGCAGAACGTTGATTTGACATAATACTGAGTAATAGACTGCTTAAGTTACATTGTCACTAGAAGAATGTGTTCTGACTCGATTTGCAATTAAAAATAGTAGCAGTAATAAAAAAAAAAAAAGTCTAGTTTTCCAGCTAATCCCCATATTTGTGCTCCCTTATTTTTTCTCTTGAATACTTTTCTTATTGCTCTTGGCAACTTTTGGTTACCAGTTGGAAGGAAATAACTGACTTTGTTTTGGAAGTGACACAAGTGTGATGTCTTGGCTTCAGATAACTGACTCCTTCAGTGCTGGAAGAGATATTAGTTTGTTGGCATACCCATCAACAGCAGTCGTCCTTCCAAAATCTATGCTCTTAAATAAGGTGGCTAAAAGACTTGCTCCTAACCTAGATGAGTGACTGGGAGCCTTGCTTTGGGCAGACGTCATCAACATCTTCCTCTGACCAGCCAGCTGTACCTGCAGTGGGTACCTCTCAAAGTGCCTAGCCTTTCTGGATGGGGAAGTCAAATGTATAGCTTTCCTATGCCTTGTTGGCTGCCCATGCTTCTGTGCCACACTGCCTCAGGGCATCACCTCATTCTGGACCTGAAGCCAGAACTATTTCTTAATTCCCCTCACACACTGGATATCTCATAAATTTGATGCTGTTAGGTTTTGATCAGGCAAGATCATAGCAGTTCTTCTGAGCAGATTTAGTGTTACCAACCTACAATATCAATGCCTGATGCTGTAAGTGCTTTGTGGCATGTTACTGAATTTCTGATTTGTTGGGGTACCCGTTTATACTGTCGTGTTTTTAAGCAAAGAAGGGAATCAGAAGACACAAGGAGAAACAGGTAGCCATCTCCAGGAAAGTAGGGCTGCATCATGTGTAATGGTGACTTGGGAAGACAAACACAATCACTCTGAAGGTCCTCTCTTTCTTCTCCTTCCCCCAGCTTTACATGCTGAGCACGATGCCATATGGTCAGGAATATCCCGCTGGTCAGTTGGGGTCAGCTGTCCCGGCTGTGTCCCCTCCCAGCTCCTTGTGCACCCCCAGCCACTTGCTGGTGGGGTGAGAGGCAGAAAAAGCCTTGGCTCTCTCTGTGCAAGCACTGCTCAGCAGTAACTAAAACATCCCTGAATGATCAACACTGTTTGCAGCACAAATCCAAAACACAGCCCCACACTAGCTGCCATGAAGAAAATTAACTGTCTCCTGGCCAAAACCAGCATGCTTGTGAAGTTCTGCCTTGTTGTAAAACAAGACCCCCAGGGAGCTTGAGCACAATTGTGAATTAAAAAATATCAGAAAGTCTAATGTGCCATGGAAAAACACTTCAGGGTACAGAAAATACCTAGTTTGATGTTCCCACACGGTGTTCAGCATAGTCCAGTCTGCTGGTGGAATGTTTTCATCATCCACGTGTTGCTATCACTTTAGCTTCTTAATGTTTGTTGCAGAGTGGGATAAAGCAGAGATGAGGATGGTGTGTTTGGATTGATTGTGGTAATGAAAAACACATCCTGAACACTTGTTTTAAAGTGTCACTGTTATGTTGTGTTTGGCTGCTAGCAAGGTTGCTCATCAGAGTCAGGTAATGTGTAAATGACATCAACTCCTTTGGTGTTTTCCCCAAAAGGGAATGACTGAGCCTTTTAGGCAGTCCCAGCTGCAACATCCCTGGCTGCACGTTAGCTCTGGTAAGGCACCATTTGGAGGAGGTTGGTGGACAGCAGTCAGGGTCATGATGTAATTAGGAATGATAACCTTCCTTGCTCTAAAAAATGCGGGTGCAGTTGAGTCCACATGTTAAGCCAAAATTCATTACTGTTTGTGCTGATTCACAGTGGGAGCTTACATGAAATACCGAGGGATTAGTGTGCACAGCATGCTGTTAAAGGCTGTGGTTAAGTGCTTGTGCCACTTGGTCAGACCATGATGTGAAATTGTGGTGAGTGTTGAGTTGCTAATGTCTACTCAGGTTAGTTGACTTGGGTCTGTGTGCAAGCAGAGCAAGGTGGCTGACTGGCAGGCTTGCTTCATAGCCAGGGATTTTAGAGCATTGCTGAAGAATATCACCCCTTTCAGTACCTTGCTAGTAGAAGCAGCTACATGGTGCCTTTCTGAGGAGGGAAAACTGGTCTGGATTTAAATTGACGTTTTAAAAATATTTTCTCCTATTTTGTTCCACATAGATTGCCATTCCTGGTGAGCTAACCAGGCCCGCCTGGGTGAAGAGAAGTTTAAGTGTTTTGTTGAGCTTCCCTTTGGGGAGTCTCACGTTGCTATACAGGAGGAGGGTTTTTTACAAAAAAATGTTGCAGCCTATGCATTTCTCTGTGCCAGACTCCAGCCTTTTCAAATTCTCAGTATTACTGAGGAGAAGCATTCTCCTATCCTCTCACCTCATTCAAGTGTCTTTCTGTACCGCTTATTCTCGCATCAGGGAACTGGCTTGCTCAGGAGCCCTCTGTAGACCATATTCACTGCCGCTGTTGTGACCCAGCCCTAGCAGAAGAATTTTGTTGGAATAGTTTGTCCATTGCTTGCTGTGGAAGAGGCACACAGTGCCCGTTTTGGTGGTGACAGGCATGCCTGAATCCCAGCAAAGCTAGAAATGCGTGTGCTTCCCAAATTCCTAAAATGAGAAGTAGCTATCCACCTGGGGAGTGTGAAAGCAAGAGAAAACCAAGGCAAAAAGATTAAGCTGAGGTCCTTGCCAGATTGTCTATTACAAGTTTCACAGAGGTGTAGTCACTGTTGTGATTTGGTCCTTTCTCTAGACTTCAGGCATCAGATCTCTCCCTCGGTTGCAGATTAGCTGCTTGCAGGAAAGCAAATTAAATTCTATGTAAGTAACCAGATCAAAACAGCGTAGGAGATTACAGTGTGGAGGATCTGCTCCTAAAGCTGTTTCTTATGCTGGAGTCTTTGAGGAGGTAACATGCATTTGTGCTAGTGCATTATCATTGAATATCTGAACTCTCTCTCTCTGTTGCTGGCTCTCAAATACTTTGTTATTGCCAATTTACTGACCTCTCCTATGCTGATTGTGCAAGACCAGGTTGAAGGTCTGTCATGTCATCACCTGGGAAACTAGAAAATAAATGGAATAAATCCCATTAAATTATTTTTAGGTAGAGATTGAGTCATGGAAGGTTGGAGTAGATAGAGATATATTTAGTGGAAACAGAAAGCTTTTTTGAAATTAAAAAGAAAAAGTTATGTAAGAATTCTATCAGTGTTGGTAATTTCTACTTGTAAAGAAAAATGAAGTATTCAAAGTTTCATGGAGGAAAGAAAGGAAGCTATCTGTGGGGTAGAGAGAGGTGGTGATATTAGGTAGCAAGATTTGATGCAGTTGAGGTGTGTGGTCAGAGTTGTATGGAGTCCACAGCTCTCCTGCAGTAGTGTCTGTTCACTTTCTGGGAGGGTGAAGGTTCAAGAGAAAATGTGGCAGAGCTCCATTCTCACTAACCGGGGAGACCCTCTGGGCATTAAAGCCACATGTCTGGGTCTCATATCCTCTCTAGTGTACTGCATTCATCCCGAGAGCTGTCTGTATTGTTAAATGCCTGGTTCTCAAAGGAGTGCTGCTGTGGAGGCAACATAATATGTGCCTGGCCAGGTCTGAACTACTCAAGAGGCGGAAGAGTGTGCTTGCTGTGGTCTATCACAACTGTTTTAGCGTGGAAGTTCATGCTTCCTTTTGTACTGAGGCTACATCCTCATGTGGTCAACTGCTGGTGGGAAATCATCTCCCTTTGCATTATTATGCCAGTGAGGAAGTTTTCTATTGCATGATAAGGTTTGTTCAAGCATTGTCTTCCTGCCATAGTTTTTGCTGGCTGAAAAGGTCACTGCCTGCTTCCCACAAGTGTCTGCAGATCTGCCAGGTGAGTGGCTTGTGTTTGCTCTGTGACTGCCTTGCCATCATCATGAGCAAGGGTAGTGGTAAACAGCATGAGTAATGGGCCACTGCCAGGTTGGTTTGTTGCAGCATGGGAAGCTAAGGGGCAGGACTTGAACAGGGGTCATAATGGGGGTCAGTCTTCCCTTTCCCCCCTTACTTAAGGGGATGTATGATCAAAATGTTCATAATAGGTATCTCTGCTCTGATATACAGACCTTGAGAAAAAAAACACAACTGTCCTAAAATACATACGTTGGCTCTACCTTCTTGCTTATTTCCAAGTGGATGTTTTTCTGTATTTGAGAGTACATACATGCAAAATGCTTGAAAAGACAGGCTTAGAAACAAACAGGATCCCTTGCCACACCCTGTCACTGGCTTTTTTTCCCCTCTTAATTTGGAAAGTACAAAATCTGCTTTTATAATGATCTTTTCTGTGCTAACAAATATGTGTCACCCACCAGTCTGCTCCCTTATGTTCCAGTGCTGGGAAAGATTTCTCAGAAGAAAGAATGGAATAAATCATTCAAATGACTGTGTTTTACAGAGCCTGCCTAGACAGATGAGTAGTTCTCTGAGCAGTGGGTTTGAACGTGCTTACTTTCCTATAAATTTGTGTCCAGTTGACTGTGAGTCTCAGCTGAAATTTTTCCCATGGTTGAGAAATTTGCTGGGATTCTCCCCTCTGTCTGGGATCACACATGCCAGCCTCACCTTCCACAAGGATAATTATAGAATCGCCTCCCTGCCTGTTTCCACAAAACTTGTAAGAACTTGCAAGAATTTGCTTTCTCTGGCCATTTGTCAAACCTTTCGGTAATGACTGTGGGCCAAGGAAGAAACTCTGGGATCAGCAGACAGACATAGGCATACCCACACAGATACTGTGGTCATCATTTATAAGCCCTGTTTCTCTAAGAAGCAAAGCAAAGGGGATGGGCAGTGGGAACCACATTGCGGGCTCTGTGTGGGACAAGGAGTCACTGGCAGTGTCCTGAGAAACAGGGATCTTGCACAGGCAAGGTAGGCAGTACAGCAGGTTCTCTTTCTCCACCAGTTTGAGCTTCCCTGCCTGTGTGCCGCTGACACTACAGGGGATGCTCAATGACTTTCTTATTTTTTGTGAGTCTGATGTGTCACTCAAACTTATCCTTGTGGAGTTTAGCACAGTGGGCACTCAGAGAGACTACCTTACAAGCAGTAAGGGTGGGGAGGGATTTGTCCTGTTTAACCACAAGGAGTTCTCAGAAATAAGAGAAATATGATAATATTTCTAGTAACCATAAGAGAAATATGGTAACTGCAAGCATAAAGGCTTGGGATTTTAATTGAACTGAGGCTATTCAAAGGTCTGACTCCCACTCTGGTGGTAATTCACTCAGTGAAAATAGCGAGCAGTTGCATGTAACACTCCCTGAGTGTGGGAAAAGCATAGTTCAGTCATGAATAATCAGCATGTGAAAACTAAGTTAATGCAGAGACATGTACAATAAATAAGCAGAAAAGCCACACGTGGGCTTACTGATGTTTTACCATGTCAGTCAGATTTACATACAGCTCCTGGCTTTGCGGTTAACTTGGTGCGTGATTTGAAGATCATCTTAATGTTCTGTGCTCTGGCACACCTGTTTGCATTACAGAGTATGACTGTCCTCTGAAATCTAACTCCTCTTGTGCAGAATGTTTTTCTGATGAGCTTTGTAGTGCTTTTTTCATTATAAACACAGAATGTGCTGGGAAAAGGGCTGTAATTTGTAGTTTTAAGCCATACCTTAAGCATTCTGGGTTTTACGAGATTCTCAATCTCAGCCTTAAACCCAGAATGAAGTACTAAGGGTTTAATGTTTAACATTTTAACTCAAGGTATATGTTAGTTGGGGCACCAAACAAGCTTTTTAGCTATGGAGGAGGAGAGTCAGAAGTGGAAGTGCAGTGGCATTTCCCAGAAACAGACTGACTTCCAGCATGATGGCCTATGTCATGCTGTTAAGAAACAGCAACTCAGGGTCTGAAACAGAGCTTGAGTTTACAAGAGGGCCTTAGATGGCATTCACTTCGAGCATGGGATCTGCTTTCATTGGTGATATTCAGGTGTATGGCACTTCTAAAAGAGAGGTTTATGGGTGTGGTGATAAATTACTCTGCTGTTTACTGACAGACTCACCTCTGACAGACTCACCTTCTTTTGTGCAAATGTACTTTAAAGACAGGCCCATATCATCTTGTTACCAACTGCTCTAGCTGAGAGCAAGTAATAGTGTCCCTTTCTGTATCTTCAGCTGCTTAAAAGTTATTGTGAGGAATTCCACTTC
>NW_009940783.1:27706-50687 GCF_000696875.1 Nestor notabilis | reverse complement strand
ACATGTACCAGGGTTTGTTTATTTTTGGCTGTTCTGAGAATAGAAGGTTTCAGCCACACTTCAATAATGAGAGAAGAATGAAATGAGATTTTCTTTGTCCCCAGAAACATTGGTTTTAAACATCCTTTTGGCTGAGTGGATGAAATTGGAAAATCGGGTTGTGACAGTGGTGCTCTAGAATTCCCCGGGGGGCTTTGGGCTTGACTTCACAGTGTCATGCAGCTTTTTGTGGCTGATACGGATCCTTTTTTAAAATCATTTTTACTGAAGCACACGACTAAGGAAAGATTTACTACGGAAGCATCTGCAACTGATTTAGTGGAGTAGCCCCATGAAATATATTGCTGCAAATTGCTACAGAGACCGGGTTGGTGGCAAGACTAGAGAAGAATGTTTTTTTGCATGGCTGTCAAAATCAGAAGAAGGTTCCTCAGTCTCTTGTGCTCTTGCTGAACTGAAGCAGAGGCAGCACTTTCCTGAAGAGTTGTCCTGTGGTCTGAAATGGGAGATAATTTCTCAACAGTGAGGTGTTGTTTCTCCTTTTCCTTGACCCCCTGGAAATTCTTTGATCAAGGAAAGGTCATTAGTGGAGTAGAGTATTCTGCCAACTGCGCTTTATGCTGGGATGACAGCTGAGCTCTCAGTGCTTTCCTCTAGCACCTCAGGGTACAAGTGGACAATTAAAAGAGATTGTCTTGTAAAAGTCTTATCCAAACTAGTGAGAAGAGAGTGCAGAGAGTAGGTGATGTCTGAGAAGTGTGAGGGTTGTTTTTTGGTTTAATTTCATTCTTAAGCTCTTCCCAAGAAGAGACCTGCTGCCATTGCTTCTTTGACCTTTCTTCTAATCTCATGCCTTCCCTTCTGCTGGTTCATGTTTGAGTGGTGGAATATGACTCCTTTTGCATTACCCCTGTCTCATTTCACAGTTCTTAGTTCCTCATATGTCTGTTTCTTTCTTTCCTTAATTTTTGTCATGTTGTAAAAAAAAAACCAAAAAAAAAACCAAACCCAACAACAGAAAACCCAAGGTTCTTTGATGGCACCACATGGGCAGAAAAATGTCTGGAGGATCACATCATTCAGTCTACACAATGCCTGGATCTAAGCCATTCTTTGAGTTCATTGCTTCCATGAGCTGTAAATATTTATTTTTGAAATGGGTTTACAAATTGTTATGATTGATTAAAAGACTCCTGAAAGATGTGTGTTCTTCTAAACACATGCTGAATTGTGGTTGCTTTTAGCAAAACAAAACAGCAAAAAAAAAAAAAAGCAAACAATTTGTTTAATTTTACATGAATTAACAGATCTATATGAAACTAAATGTTGCTTTATTTATTAGCTCCTTGTGACCAGTGTCTGAACAGTCAGTATGTATTGGGGATGACAGTAACCTTGACAACAGCTCTGAACTCTTTTATCAACATTTCTAACATGAGAGATGTGACGATAATCTTCTTTCAACAACCACATTTGGGGGGGTTTATTTTGTTTTTTAATGTACTCCCCTCGTGCTTCTACTTGGACAGATACCGCGTCTAATGTAATTAAAATTAAACTCTATTAGTGTATATTTAAATTGCTTTCTGTCCTGTATAAATAGGCATTCTTGGCTTCAACTCTACATTTGTATGTGAGACATCAGACCCTTAAGACCACTGATTAATTGTAAATCACGTAAGGGAGGAAACTAATTTTCATTGCCTTCTACTTAGTGAATATATCTTAATAGCAATACACAGATGGCTCTATGGGTCAAACCCAGATCTGAATGTGGGGAAGCAATAGCTAAGTTCATGAGATAGGCATGCTTATCTTGTCTTCCTTTGCTATGGGGATAAACAAACACCCTTGTACATTCTTGCAGGGTAAATATATATGAATAGGTTTGCCTTGTGCAGTTTGAGTATGGATGTGTAATGTTTCAGCCCTCTACTTGTAAATCTTTATTTTTTGAAGTACTTTATACTCAGGATTAAGCCTGGGACTCATGCTACAAAACTAGTGGCCAACTCCAACAGACATACAGAGCCCTGTCAAACGGGTCTGAGGCAATCACAGATTTAGAACAGCTTTTATTTGCCATGCCTGAAGCTATGTAGTAAATATGGAAATGTAAAAAGCACAATACTTGATGAGGTAAACAGCTTAATCTACTACTCTTGCTTTTTAAACAGTACCCGAGAGAACAGATTATTTGCTTTGCCAAAAACAAGCTTTAGAAAATAAAAGTAACAATGTCATGTTCCTTTGATGATGTAAGTGGGTGAAAGTAATACTATTCAGCCATAGTGTTTCATTATAATTACTGATTTAAAAAAAGAAAAAATAATCTTGGGAGCATGTTATTACACTAACATGCTCCAAATTCAACTTTCATCAGAGAGCCCAACTGTGTGAAATGAGCTGGATCTGTGAAGTTAATACTCACTTACCACATGGTACCTCCTTACACAAAGGCAATAACATCTCTATTATGGGGCATTTCTAATGCTTTAATCACCACTTACTGTACACTTACTGGTAGTCAGTTGTTAATTCTAGATATTAATGACACAAATCTGGATTTATTAGTGCTGTAAACCTGTGGGAAATAGTGAATAGAATTAGTGTATTTTCCATAATAGCAAATAATTTGCTTTTATTAGACCCGAACATGATGTGTTGATTTCTACAGTAAAAATGACTGCGTGTGAGCCATTAAGGTTGCTTGAGTGGTCTTTCATCAGTTTGGCTGTAACATTTGAAGTTGTAGAACACTTTTCCATTTGCTCACAAAGTCTTGGTCCCTGATTTAGGGGATCAAAATCTGTTTGGAAATCATTTACTACAGAATGAAAGGCTTTTATTTAAAAATAGTGTTTCCTCACAGGTAATGTTGCCACTGTAGAGACCCCTGTTTTCCATGAGAGGATGGGATATACAAGCTATGTGTGTCATGACGTGATTGTTCATAAACCAACTCACTGCTGGACTGCATCCTGAAATGCAACACTGGTCCAAGAAATAAGTTTCTGCTGCAAATTAGCTGCAGTGCTTAGTGTTCTTTGGTTTATAAGGGCTTCATCTACCTGTTGAGCCATGTGTTTGTATTGCACCTGTCTATGCCATGTCTACACAACCATTAAAACACCTTTGAGATTTTTAGAGGCTTTGAAAGGTCTGTAAGTCAGTAAAAATCTGTTTCTTCGTGGGTTTTGTGTAATTTGCTATCCACTTGATTGTAATCACTTTTAAGAAGGGTTGATGAATACAAGTCTTACCCAGAGCCCCTTACTGACCAGTTCTTAAGTTCAAGGTTAAAAGTTCTCAGCTGGGTTGCCTTTCAGTAGCCTTTCAGTTGCCTTTTGCATTTACAACATTAGCAAGTATGTGGTATCTATTTCCTGTAATGCTCCAGTGCTAATGAAGAAAAAGGATTATATTGATTCTTGAGCCATAGAACCAAGCCCATAAAAGACTTCTAAGAGGTAAAATCTAAGGAATTCTTGAGTACAAGTAATTTTCCTTAATGTCCATTCCTGAGCTTTGGGAGGTGTGCTGCCATAGTTTTCACTGGCTCCATAATCTAGACATCTCCTTCTGTTGGTCTGATAAAGACAGTCTTGCAGTAACCCATCTCTGAAAAAACCCGAATGGATGGCCTGTTGGGGCCAGGTTCTTGTCTGAGGGGGAGTGGCACAGTTACCTTGTAAGCAGAAAATGCAAAACCAAGTCTACTGCACCTGGGCATGCAGAGAGATGGAGTGGGGTATGAATCCCAGGCAGTTTCTGTGAGAGTGTGTAGGTAAAAGAGTAGGGGAAGGATTCTGAATCCTGCAAAGTTTTAAGAAAAATTTCCTGTGATACATGCACACGTTCTCTCCATTGACTCAGGCTAAGCTGGAGACAGCTGGTATTCTTCCAGACAGTGGGGAAGCTGGGCGTCAGCACTGTCTGCTTCAGATAAGATTAATAATGTATAGCTTCATGGGGGAATGGAGCCTAATCTGTTGGGATGCTGCGGCAAGCACTACTTGTGAGGAGGAGCAACTGCCTGTTTTGGGCCTCCTGAGAGGAATGAGATGAGCCATCTGAGACAGACAGATTGACTCGCATTTGGTTCTGCAGGCAAGTTGCTCACACCTTGTAGTCGACTGTACTGAATGCAGCAGACAGATCTATGGACTTACGATCATGTCCGAGTCATAGCTTTGTACACCTCAAAACTGCCTTTGAAAAATGACCCCATAATTGAACACAGGAATACAGCTGAAGGAACTTTGTTTCCTGCATATATAGCAGAGTACAAGGATACTGTGAGTTTCCTGAAGTACATGCTAACAGAAGTCTTGACCAATGAACCTAAACAGTGGCTGGTTTTTTGAATGAAAATCCTCTGCAGTAACTTCTGCTTTCCATTTTGAATTTGGAGGTTAAAAAGAGAATTGTTTGATCTCTTGAATACTTTCTGTGTTGAACACAGGTTGGAGGCTTTTGGCTACCACTCTTGCACCTTGTATTTACAGTCCTCCTGAGGCTGGTCTGTGCAATGAACCCATGATCTTCATCTTCCTCAAATGGTGGAGACAAAAATTATTCTAACATCACAAATTTTTTGCCAATCTTAAGTGATGTTAGAATAGGCCAAAACCTGCCTGAGCCTATCCAAAAATTGCTTTGAGATGTGCTGTCCCCTCCACCCCCCAGTGCCATGTACTGTTGTCTGTATATTGCTTGCTCTTCAAAGCTATTGGAATGGCTGAATGGATTTTTCCAGTGACCCGGTGGGAAGCAGCTGCTGCATGTGTAGACAGCTTGAAGACTCTTGTGCATTCAGTTTCCCCCTCATCCCTGCAAGGATTACTTGGTAGGCATGCTTGTGATTCAGTCCTTTCAAATGCACAATCTCCACTCCCCTCCCAACACATGCACGAACAATTTGAGGAGAAGGAGTTGTACAGATTCTCTAGTTTGAACAAAACAAACCCAGCAAAACTAATGCTTGTGTTAAAGCAGCATTTTCTTTGTCACTTTCCTCTTTGAGACAGTTCTCATAATAAATATAGTTTGGAGTCATGAGCATCTTTGTTACTATTACACATGTTCATAAAGCACTGGTGCTGTGTACTGGTAGTACTGCACTGGTGCAGTGGTACTGGTACTGGTGCAAGAGTAAAGACAATAATTCTCTGCTTAGAGGAAGCTCTCCCTCCCCATTTTCAGGAATAACGCTGCCTCCCTCTCTGCGTTCAGTGACTTCAGGGCTAGTAGCTAGAGGTAGGTGACTTTTAACACAGCCATGGGTTTTTTTAGGGCAAACCTCCTGCCAGGGTACTTTTCCTGAGGCCCTAAGCTTAAGCGGACCTGAGAAAACCTGACTTCTTTCAAGATCTCCTAAGCCAGAGGGTGACATGCTTCAGCTTCCCACCTTCCTTTAACGTAACTTCACTTTCTTAATGACTGTCGTGTAGAAAGATCCTGGGACATTAGTCACTCTTGATACTGCTGAGGAGCTCAGTTACCATCCAGAGTATTGTTCAGAGCTGTGGAGTGATATGGCTTTGTAGGCTCAAGCTCTTTGGTGCTCAAGGGAGAGATCCTGGCTAGGATCTGCCCAAGCTTGCAGTTTTGAAGCTGCTTTCAGGGTCAGCCCCAGGTAAAGTGCACTGTGTTATTTACCTTTGCTCATCCTTGGATGCAGTTGAAAGACAAGGCATGAGTGAAGAATAGAAGATTAGGAGGGGAATTCTAGATCACTTGGAGGCTGCAGCGTGTGAGTGACGGTGCTTTCACACACTCCTGGTAGGGGGTTCCCACTCCTGGTACTTAACCTGAAGCAGGGAGAGCAATAGCAGCTGTTCTTTTCCTTCTGTTTTGAACATGGTGTAAGTGGCAGTGTACCCAGCGGGTGTTAAATACATCACTCGAGCTCTTCTGAACCCTGAACTAAGTACTCAGTTGGTGGTTCAGTGTGAGAAAAAAAATATGAATTAAAAAATGCTTCAGGCTTGCAAATCTGTGCAGAAACTGCGTCTCCAAATCAAAAAGTCAGATTTTATGCCTTGGTCTATGGCAATATTTTGATGCTTTTTCCTCTTTGAGGTTTTCAGTCCAAACTCTCGAAGCTTTGGTTTCGCAAAGAATTACTGCTAGGCATGGATGACTGGTTTCCAACCTGGAACAATTGTACACGCTCCTGAGAATGCCATGGCCTTTACCCAGTTCTGTAATTATTCACCATAGGAAATTATTCCTGTAATATTTGTTGTAATGACAACTGTAAAATAGAGTATCTGTAGCACTGTTAGGTTAGCAGAAACTGAAGGGAAGTAGTGATTGCTCAACTAGATGCCTTGCCAGAGATGTGAGCTTAGGCCTGTACCTGTCCCGTTGTCAAAAGAAATCTATTATCATTCTTTTAAATCACATGTTTGCTTCAATGCTTCAACACAGAAGTGAGCTACCCTTTTTTATCCTATGCAAAACTGATCTAATTGGTACTTTACTTCGGGTTGGGTTTTGGCAGCTTTATGGATACACTGGGGTAAGGGACCATGTGAAGTTACTTACTTACTCTTTTTTGTCCCCAGCCTTTTCTTACATAGAAAAAATGTCATAATTATGGTGTCTATCCCCTCAAAAGGTTTAGATAGCAACAGTGGACACCTGGCAGAGGCGGCTGCATTTTGGCTGGTGGTGTAGCCATGAGGGGCTCAGTTCATCTTAGCAGGGGTAGGTGCTGCTAGGAGTGAGTATGTTTCTACAGCTGAGTGATAGTGCTATGAGACAGCAGGAGTCACCCCTTCTACCATCCCCCATAGAGGGACCAAGTAACAGCTCCATGACCTCATGGATATGGAGCAGGTAGTACAGCAGCTTACCCTATTTGTAGAAAATGAAGCATTTTTGACATAATCAACATGGAGAAGTGTACTGGCTCAGAGCTAGTCTAGAGCTTCACATTCGTTGTCCTCATACCATTTCCTGCCACCACTGCCTCTAGCTTCAGTGGTGTGGTCTGAGCCTTCCCTGCTTGATGGCTGTCTTCAGGTTTTTCCCCTGGTCCTTTTGTAATGTACAGATCTTTCCCTGGATTTTCCATCCCTCTTGGAGGAATATTTGCTATTTACTGCTGCTGCTGGATAGGGCAGCATACAACCACCTCTGCAGGTCACATTTTACTCATGTTGGAGACTGCAGCATCTCAGTAGAAGCTGGGAGGATCCTGGGCAGTTTAACATTCTCGTTTCCATACAGTAGCAAATGACTGGTGAATTCAGGATGCAGAGAAGAGTGCAGAGGAAACTGTACATGCTTTGTGAATTTAAAGCTATAAATTACACCATCTGTGATGGGTCTTATGATGTATGAGCTCAAAACTTACTTATTTTGGGATCTGGTTCTTCGTTTGCTACGTATTTGTATGCATATTGTCAGTCCTTGCTTAAGTCTGATTATACAGATAATGTAGACACTGCATCGTGTGTCAACCCTGAACATTCTGCTTTTCTCTTCTAATTGACAACTTATGTGTTTATCCTATAATGGATGTTATCTAATATTATGGATCTCTGCTGAGCTTTTTAACTGAATGCTACTGTGGCTTGTCTTCGTTATAATAGACACCTATGTTAAATTAAAACAGCTTATCGATCTGAAAAAAATTTGGTTTCTGAGCCTATTTTTGGTATTCCGCAGCCACATCATTTTAGTGATTTGTAATTGAAACACCCATTGAAAGCCTCCATAATAAAAAAAAAAAATGAAATTACCTTTGAGATGTAAAAGAACAGTTGAAGAGTTTATTAGAACAATGTTAAAATATGCTCTGAAACAAGTCATGCTAGTCTGCAGGTTGAAGCGGGATACCTGGGAATTCAGAGTGCTGTACTACTATGATTAATTAAAATGCAGTCAGCTGAAACGTCCACTATAATCAAAATTGCTCCCCAGGGTTTTGCCTTCATTACAGTCCTGGTGCAGCCTTCCAGTCCCAACCATTGCTGAGCTAAGTAAATAGTTCCGTTTAAAAAAACAAACAAAAGGATAAAATTACCATGACGGTACATAGGATTTATTTTTTTATTGCTCTGCCGGGCTCTGTTTGATACTATTAATTATATTTGGCCATTCTTTCTGCTGTCAAAAACACACAGTGAGAGACAAAGTATCTCTGATTTGAGGACTGTGCTGTTTTCCATACTGTAAGACTTGGATTATCTTACAATTGCTGTTTTCTGTAACTTTGGCTAAGATGCTGACTCCCCCTCCCCAGATGTGCTGCCTATCTCATTCCTGTTGTGCTGTGGGTTGTATTCTGCTACAGTGGGGTTTTCTTATCAGCAATTCTGCAATAAATCAACTGGGAGGAGACTACGTTTCCCAGCAGGGTCTTGAATGAAGAATTCACAGTGTGTGAATTTGTGCGGGATATCAGAGGACATCTGCCTTACAAGGCTGTCTTCAGAGTTGAGACTTCAGGGCCTAGATAAAGCGCTGCTTCTGTTTCTCCCATACCATATATATTCTGACCCCAGCATTACATAGTCTGTCATCAGTTTGTTCTTGAGCTGGGTGCAGTGAAACCCTTTAGATAGGGCTAAACCTAATCATTCTCTTGTTTCATGTCAGGACACTCTCCCAGAAGCTGCTGAATAGCAAAAACATGACAAAGAAGCCTTGTGGCTGTTGTTACTGAGACTGGAGAATTGTAGCTGCAAATTAAAAGGGATCCCACTGAGCTGTGTGCCTCTAACAGAGTAAGCCCCAAGTTTGTTCTTCATCTTAAATGGTCTGAATGCAACTGGTTTGGATTCTTGAAAATATTTTTAAAAACACCGATACTTTTTCAAGGGTTAGAGAAAAGGATTTCATGTCCTTTCTGTCTGAGTGTAATCATAGAATCATAGAATAGTTAGGGTTGGAAAGGACCTTAAGATCATCTAGTTCCAACCCTCCTTCCATGAGCAGGGACACCACACACTAAACTATGTCGCCCAAGGCTCTGTCCAGCCTGGCCTTGAACACCTCCAGGGTTGGAGCATTTACAACTTCCTTGGGCAACCTATTCCAGTGCCTCACCACCCTCACTGTAAAGAACTTCTTCCTTATATCTAACCTAAAGTTCCCCTGTTCAAGTTTAAAGCGATTCCCCCTTGTCCTACCACTAGAGTCCCTAATGAAGAGTCCCTCCCCAGCATCCTTGTAGGCCCCCTTCAGATATTGGAAGGCTGCTATGAGGTCTCCACGCAGCCTTCTCTTCTCCAGGCTGAACAACCCCAACTTTCTCAGCCTGTCTTCATACGGGAGGTGCTCCAGCCCTCTTATCATCCTCGTGGCCCTCCTCTGAACTTGCTCCAACAGCTCCATGTCCTTTTTATGTTGAGGACACCAGAACTGGACACAATACTCCAAGTGAGGTCTCACGAGAGCAGAGTAGAGGGGCAGGAAAATAATAAACAACTATCATTTTATTTTACTATAGCACTTTCTTCAAGATTCCCATAGCACTTTACTTACGTTATTTAGGCACCAGAACACCCCATTAAGGGAATGGATGTCTCTGCATATTGGTTTTTTTTTTTTTCAGTAAAACAAACTGAAAGGGAAGAAGTGCTAGTGATTTGCTGAAGGCTAAGCAGTTTCTATCAGATGTAAAAATGTATACTCCCAAGTTCTTTAATGTCACAAAGTACTTACATGCACCTGACTTCCATCCAAATAAATCCTTTAGGATTCCTTCCTCTGACCACATGCAGTAGGCATGTGCACAAAGTGCAAAGTAAACACGGCATATTGACTCACATACATAGTACATCCTCAACAACTCTGAAGCGTGAAACTGTTCAGTACATACTGTAGCTTTGCACTTTTAATAATAAAGATGCCTTCAGTGTTAACCACTCTTTTTAAGTGATGTCAAAAGAAAGAACAGGAGCGAAGAAGGTAGCCATGCCTTTTCCAGTGGTCACTTCATACCCTGCATTTGTTGATGAAACCTGGCATTTCTTCCTTTTTCACTGGTGAGGAGCAAACCTAATGGGGAACTGCCTTGCACATTTGTGATAGGGCAGAAGAAGAGTCTAAGATGGAGGAAGATCTGTGCTCTGAAAGAGATTTGTGAGATTCTTTGCCCACATAAGAGGACAGTCTCTGAGAAGACTCAAGAAACCTATAATTAGACTAGATGTTGTCCACCTCAGACAGCTGGAGGTCAGATGGAAGTTGGCACGAGGGGGAGTGAATGCTCTTTTTTTCTCCCTTCAAGAGTCTCAAGTTTCCTGTTGCAAAAGAGTTGAGAGATCATACGTTTCACTCTCTTGCTGTCTACTTATCTATATTGAGAAACTTCATGGCAACCTGAGCTGTCTCGCCTTCTAAGTGGGCCAGTGGTGGTCGCTGGGTGAACGTATGTGCAGCCCATTGGCTTGGCTGTGTGAGACAAACCACACAGCAACAGCGTGTGCTTGAGCACACAAGACCCAGTGCAACATCTCAACCCTTCCTTTTTCTCATATACTGACAAGCTTGTCCTCTACCACCCCACTATCTTCCCAAGTGGGTTTTCCTTGTCTTCCCACTCTTTTAGGCAGGTATTGTGTAAGTGGACATATGACAGTACGCATCAAGTTGTACTGGATGACAATTCTAGCCATCATGTTAGCAGAATAAAACATAATAGCAGGAAGAAAGGCTGCTACTTATATTCTATTTAAATTGAGTGTTCTTAAAGAGAGACAGGACTTGATATAAAATGCCTATTTTTTCACTGTATTTTGCATATATTTTTTTAATTGCCTCTTTAAGGAGAGTATCTAAAGCATTTGTCATTCATTTGGGGATCATTTTACATTCTTTTCATCCTTCACTCTCGTATTCTTCTGCAGTATTATTAGTGGTTAAGAAAATGGCATAGTTCTGTGCTAACTACAGCCATGTTGTAAATACGGATTTTTTTTAAATGTTATTTGCATGCTAAAGATTGGACATTGTTTTCCTGTTCAATGATAGCTGAGAAACAGATCGGTGTACTAAAAAGCCGGTTATAAGTGAAAAATGGAGAAGTTCACCTCAAGGATTTATTTTAACAGGACTGTGTAGTCCAAGTTTCATTTAATGTAAAATAGTAATTTACAGTTTTGCCGCTGTGCATATACACTTTCACTCGCTAATGTTGGAGACAAGAGAATTCAGGTAGGATTACTTTCTGTGGTGTTTTAGCCCCAGCAGTGATTGCTGTGAATTTGCTGCAATTGAGGGAATTAAGGCTTATGTAATGGAAGATGAGAAATTTGTGTTAGTTTTGTATAATCTCACTTTTAGCTATTTCTCCCTGCATGATTATGCCATGTTGTGTAGGTGGGACTTTCACTGGGAATTGTTTTAGAGTTAACCACCTTCATCTTCAAATGAAACATACTGATGCAATCTAGCCTTGTATATAATCCTTTTCCTTGACAGATGTTACAGAGCAGCAGAAAGCCATGCACACACCATTCATAGAGAAACTGCTTCAGCAATGCACAGCCATTGCTGTGCTGATGCTTTCCCAGCCTCCCAGCTCCTGCTGAGCTCCCCTAAGAGAGCAAAGGTCTTTCTGTGAGCATGCTGTGTACCTTTATCACTGCTGTAAGAAACCTGTGCCCCACTGGAGCACTCTGTTTTCAGCTTACTTCTGTAGCTGTCACTAAACTTGGAGTTGGGAACAGCTCTATGAAAATGAGAAAACAATCCGTGCAGGTGGCCAGATGTATGTCCTCAATTTTTAAATACTTTTGAAAGCATATTTTCAAGTATAGATAACCGTTGCTGCTCTGGATGTATTCGTGCTGTCTCATATCCCTGCACACTGTTTTATAACATTCCAGGTAAACTGTGTTGTTCACTTTCATTCTCATCATCATTTTTAGGCAAAGCCATTGTTGCTTTCCATTTCATCTGATGAAATGGAAAGTCCATATAAAATAAATGCATTTTTCAAAGGAGATGCTTCATCTTACCCTAAAATACTAAGTTTTGCTGTTAATGGGTAGAGTGGGTCCCCACCCCCTGCAACTTTATCATATGTCTGTATGCAGCTGTTTACATTTGTATGTGCATTTCTATGACTGCAAGAGATACAGATGTGACTGGGGGAAAGCAGGCTGCATCCACTATGTCCTCAGTTGCCCTGGTGGTCAATGTCTGATGTCATGTGTGGCCACTTCTTCTGCCTCCTTTTCCCCTGCAGGCTCCTGTTTTTATGTGAGGCTATGCACAGCAGACCTTTCCTCACATGAATGGGTTGTGTATCAATCCTGAATAATCACTGAAGTAAAGGCTGAGACCCATCAAACTGTTTTGAGTGGAACCACAAAGATGTCTGGCCAAGAAGTAAGACACCGAGTGTGGCGGACAGTGTTCTGCCTGCAGTTTTCAGCAGTCCGGAGCTGGCAATTGCAGGTGCAAAGCAGTGTGGTGCTGCAGGCATGTAGAGTGTCTAGATCTTTAAAGACTGATTTTCACATTTTGCGTTAGAAAAAACTACTTTTAACGGTGGCAAATTCGCTCTTGTCTACCCAGAGCACACTAAACTTCATGCTCACATCTAAGCAGAATAAGGCACAGAAAAATTTCACTTGAAGATCTAGACACTCTACAGGCCTGCAGTACCACCAGTCTATGAAGATCTTTGCATTAGTCCTAACACTATATCAAATTGAAAAGAAAATGCAGACTGCTGAGGCTATTTTTCACCTCAGAGCAGACTTTTTTCTGCAACAAGATTTCACTACACCTCTGGTGCACAGAGAGCAGAATGCAGCAGGGGACCCTATGGAGAAGTTCTGTTGCTGGGTTGTTGGGTTTTTTTCCTCCTGTTTTGGGGAGATGGATTTGTGAAAGCAGGTCAGACAAAGCTTGGGGCTATGTGGCTTGTTGCAAGTGTGAACTTTGATTTCCTTCCCCTTCGCTCTTACCAGTAGGTCTCAGGGGAATATATTCTTTAGCAGAATAACTACAATTACTTAATTGTCTGCTTAACTATAGCTTTGAGATTTTCTATGCCTATAAGTATCTCTCTTTCTTGTACAGCATGTATTGGCACATCATCCTCTGTCCCTTCCTGGGAAGTATATTTGGGAATCGTGGCAATAGTCAAAAAAGGTTTTGAAAGATAATTTTTATGCAGGTGTTGAGGTAGGGCTGCTGTAGTAACTTGTTTTCATACCAAATACTGTGTTCTGTCCTCATACAGGCATAGAGCATACACATACACAGAGAACTAAACCCATGTACTCTCAGACTGACTCTCTAGATGGCACCTTTACTCTTTCTCATACTCTTCCATCCCCTTTTGGGTGTCCCTGCCTGGATGTTGGCTGCAGCACCAACTACGCAATGATGGTGGAGGTGATGGATCCTGCTGACTGACTACAGAGCCATGTGCCAATGATGCTGACAGGGCCTCTTGCTAAAGGTCTGAGTTGAGGCATGCTTTGACTCCCCTCAAAACCACAGCTTGTTTTCGTCAGTTCAGTTTGGCAGGAAGAGAGGAAAATCCTAGCATCGTTTGCTGTTTGGTTGCACCAGGAGAAAACCCCAAGCAGGAACATAAATACAGTGAGCGGTAGTAGGCATATGACTGTTGGTGGGACTTAGTCATCTCCCTGACGCTCTTTGGATTTAGCCATCTGGCTCTGGCACTGCTTAGGCCTGTCAGCTGAAGGTGACAGTGTCAAAGCCAGGAGTCTGTGAATGTCCCCTTGGAGCTTTGCCTGGCCAGCTGGCAGCATATATCATCAGCCAAGCCGCCTCTTCGTCCACAACCTTGGACATGTCAGACAACACATATAGACATGCCTTCCCACCCCCAGTGAGGGAAGTGGATTTCAGCCCCATCTAAGCCCCCATAACAGAAACAAAAGGTTTCAGTCTTTCTTTCTGGCACTACAGGAGGAAATAAAAATCTTTTCCTCCTTTTTATTTTCTTTTTTAATTCTTTTTCCCTTCCATAGTGGTCCCCACTAGGATGGCCACATTCATGCCCATTGGAGGTCACATCTTATAGCAAGATGAAGCCAACTCATTCTGGTCTGGAATTTTATAATGGAGAGGGGAGAACAGGAAGAGGGGGATCCTACCAAGCAGTATCGACCCCAGCAAGAAAAAGGTTAGAAGTAGATTGAGGTTTGTCTACATTAGGACAATGAGGGCTGTTCACTCACATGTGCTTCTTTCTAGCTTCTTCCAGTAATGCCACACTCCCGTTTATCGTTGAAGTGATACTGACCTTTTCCATTCCTGTCATCCTCTCATCCATATGCCAACAAACCTCCCACCAGTTTGGATGACAGAGGTCTTTTAGGCTCAGCTCCCTTCAAAACAAGCCAGTCCCTGACTGCCTCTGGGATGCAGCCCCTCTGCCAGGGTGGTATTTTGAATGCTGTGTTAGTAAACTACAGTTAATCTGTACTGCTTTTTTTAATCCACACCCTACACTCGTGATGTCTTTAACACTGATGGAGAAATAGCGTTTTCCCACACACAAATGGAGAATAGGTACCACAAAGTGTCACAAGGACTAAGTTGATTCATAAAGCAATAGCTTTAGGTAAAACCTGAACATTTAAAAACTTAAAAGATGCATGTGTCCTCTTTTCTATCAGTGTATAACAACTGTTTATAAAAGGTTGTTGACAATCTTACGCCGCACTAGTAACTTTTATACTGTGAGGGCTTTTACTTGCTGATGAACTTGATGAGCAGTACTTCAGTAATCCTGCCATAAGAGACTCTTCTTCGAGTTCTTACAATATAAACCTTCTGCATTAATCTGAATTATCACATGCCATACAGCCTGAGTTGACTCCATATCATGCTACCTGAATTTTAGAATTCTAAAATGGTTTGGGTGGAAGGGAACTTAAGATCATCTAGTTCCAACCCCCTGCCATGGGCAGGGACACCTTCCACTAGACCAGGTTGCTCAAAGCCCCATCCTTGCCTTGAACACTGCCAGGGGTGAAGCAGCCACAGCTTCCCTGGGCAACCTGTTCCAGTGTCTCACCACCCCCACAGTGAAGAATTTCTTCCTAATATCTAATGTCCTAATATCTAAAATCTCACCTCTTTCAGTTTAAAGCCATTCTTCGTTGTTCTATCACTACTTGCTCTTACAAAAAGTCTCTATCCAAACTTCATGTAAGGCCCCCTTTAGGTACTGAAAGCTGCTTTAAGGTTGCCCCAGAGCCTTCTCTTCTCCAGGCTGAACAAGCTCAACTCTCTCAGCCTGTCTTCAGGAGAGGTGCTCCAGCCCTCTGATCATTTATTAAAGAGTCTTAGGACTGCTAGGAAGGTATTTTGTGTGAAATGGATGATGTTTGTTACATCTTCCAAATAAACTTAACAATCAATACTCCAAGCATAAATTACTAAGCAAGAATCGGAAGCAAAGGATGATGAGATCTTACACAGTTGAGAGTAACCAAAATCAGAAGTTTCTTCAACAGATAAGACTTTTGCCACCTTCTAATCTTTTACTTTTTATGCCTGATGCATGGTATTGTTTAACCAGCAGGTATGTTAAGAGAAGATGACCTGAAATAAGTGCAGGAATTCACCCAGTTGTCCTGGCTGAGATGAACCAGTGACTTAGTGAACTCTCTTGCCCTTTGCCTACTATTAATCCAGAGTCCATGTGCCTTTCTTCAGATGTTTCTGCTAAGACCTTTATGTCTTTTTTATGTTTTGAAGAACTTCCTGGTGCTGTTGGTGTTGGGACTTTTGGGTGAAGTGGACCTTTCTACCCTATTTCTTCAGGTTACCATTCTTGTGTGTTTACGATGGTCATGTTGCATTAGAGAGTGTGTGTGTGTGACAGTGCTAAATCCACAGCTCCAGTGTTGTCTTCATATGATAACAATCTCCTCATGTCAGAGTCTACTCCACATACTCCACAGTATCATGATATCCACGTGACCTGAAGTGTATTAGGATCTCCTTACAGACAGCATGTAATGCTGTATTCTCTCCAGGGTTTTCTCCCCCCCTCCCCTTCCCCTCCCACCTCCACTTAGGAATCACAAGAGTTTAAAATGGTGCTGAGGAAAGACATATGTTTTTAAAAGTAGAAGCATTGCAGGACCACTGTAAAACATACAACAGAAAAAGGAGACCATATTCAATATGATCTTTAATTCCACATGTACTCGGGTTGAAGCTGAGCAACTTCTTTGAAACTGTCAAGGGATTTGAGCATGTGTTCATCAATTAATTAATTCATTTTTTTAAATAGATGTGCTATTTGCAGCAATCCCTGTATTGCAAACCCGAAGCCATACTTTCTCATATCATACAAAATAATGTGGATGAAACATCACTCAGCACATCTAAATGCATGCTTATATATGTCATCATCATGCATATAGTCACACATCTGTTTTTCTCTTACTTTCAGAATGATACAGTCTCTTGCCATGGCTGTGTGCTTTTTACATTAATTTAAACAAGTGAAATCAGATAATGTATATTCTACTGCACATAGGATATATCCTTTTATTTTCCCATTTCCTTTAGACAGCAATAATGAAAATTGATGTTTTGAAATTGAGAATGTCATTAGCAAAAAAAAAAACCTTAATGCTGACGTGCAGAACTGGTCTAGCAGTAAAGTGTATCTGATCCAAGGCATCATCAATAGCTCTCTAATTATGATGACAATACAAGAATACAAGCTTACCTTAGCTCAGGAAACTCTTTTTTGCTGTACCCCAGGCAGCTTCCTTTCCTTATTCACTTGAAAAGGAAAAATCCACTTGAATACAGAAAAATAAATACTAGAAGAGTGAGGGATTTAAGGATTCCTCATCCAAGCTGCTGATCCACTTGGTTTTAGCAAATTGCAAAAACCTCTATCCAGTAGTAGCTCAGGGCGACTTTCCTCTCCTCGTGTGTTCTGTGGGCTGAGAATCTGCAAGAATAGACCTGAGGAGACGGTGCTGCAAGAGAGAGACAGCAGGGGGACCTTGGCACGGAGTTGGACCAAACTCTAAATATAGCCCAACCCACTTTCCGTGCAGTTCTCTTCATACTCTGAAGGCAGATGACCTTGTCAGAAAACTGACCTCCCAGCATGTCACTCTCTACAAAGAGAGGATCTAAGGGAGCAGGACTGCAGCATAAAAGGACAGAAAAGCAATCAACCATCTGCTTGCAGCAAATGAATGTAGGTATGAACTCTATTTTTATGGCAGTTGCAACTGATCAAAACCTAATGTGCTTTATTTGATCATTTAGACAAATGAGCCTCATGCCAGTTCAAAAAAGACCTGTACAGATGAGAGATTGCATTGTAATTGCTAGTCTTAAAGAGCACTGACATAGATGGAAAGCCTGTCACTTTTCCTTCTCTCAAAAACCGTAACACAGCAAAGTGTGTAGTATTTTCATAAAAGCGTCTGTCTGTAAGAAGTTATCTTTCCTTTCACTTGCTTTTATAGTCTTTTGAAAAGTGAGTTAAATCCGCAAATATATACCACAAAATGTTACCGTATAAATTTGAGATTCTAGGGTAGCTTAAAAGGGCAGTGGAACTTGCAATATCAGAGACCAAACTGCAGAGAAATGTGTAGTATGTGCAGAGGAGGAAGCAAGAGAATAAGAGGTGTAGAAAGATAACCCTTGCGCCTGCTTTTCAACAGATGTTTTATAATCCATGGAATTTGCCACTCTAACTCTATGTAGCAACATGTCAGGGTATTTTGTTCTTAACCTGAAGCAGAATTTAACTTGATATGAGTCAACCTGATACTCTGTCAAATAGGGCCTGATACTGCTATGTCATATGAAGGCTTCTGAATAAAAAAAAGCTGCAGAAATCTGAGCAACTCAAAATGTCTTCTCTCACCTTCTGTGTTAAGACATGTAGGAGAGTTAGGATGAAAGATTGCTTGCAGTATTGTACTTCAGCAGAATACATTTGTTGGTGGGGACATGTATCTAAAAGTATGCTATGTTATATGCATCCATGCAGTTTTCAATATTCAAAGAAAACCTGACAAAACATCAGGACTGTGATAACCTTATACATGGTATAAGTGTATGCCTGCAAAATATGCATGAACCAAAGAGGTATGAATTTTATCAGTGGTCTCTGAAGTAGCCATGTGTATCTATGAACAGTAATTTGGGCTGTTAAGCTTTTGCGAAGTGTGCTTTTTTTTTTAATTAAAGTCTACTGTTTTTGGCAAGTTCCACTGTGTAATTCTATCATGATCTATCATCTCAAAGTCCACAGAGTCAGCCAGACTCTGTGTGTTACCTTCACAACAGGAACTACAGCTGTGAGCCACAGCTGCTTCCCAACATATTGGGAGAACAGTAGAAAATAGGCATCTCCTGTAGTATTAAGGGATACATCACATCTGAGACATACCATTCCTGGGCAAAACTTGCTTGTATTCAGACCTGGGCTATATTAAGTAGTTTTATGGATTTATCCAAGTTGCTTTTTCCTCCCAATTTACCTATTTTGTCTTCATTAAGAAGAATAAGTACCTGGTAGGACTGAATATTGCAACAGATGATGGATGCTGGTGTTTAAAGAAAGGGCGTGGAAAAGGAATGAGTCTGCCTCCAGATGGACATACGTTGAGTGGCATACTAGCACCATGTAAGTAGTGAAATTCAAAATGCACAGGATACTGACATCATCAAATACTGCTTTTGCATGAGTTCTCTGTCCACACCCCCAAGATGATGATGTAGCAGGAAGTCAGGCCCTAGTTTGCACCTAACTTTTCCTGGGCTCATACCCAGCCTTCTTTTGTATCATTTCCTCTGGAATGATACTTATTTCAAGCCAGCCTTGTGGGGTTCTGCCTCGTACAGCCCTACCTTCTATAACTAGTATTTGTGAAGTGATTTTTCTTTTGATTAACACCAAATTTGTAAGCACTCATTTAAAGATCCCGTGGAGCATTTCACAAGGTGAGATATGTGAACCACGATGGTTGATGTGTTTCCAACATGGTCAACAGTATACCGGCTTGCCCCATTCCCCTGCTTTTCAGAGTTGGATAGAGTGTTCTCTCACAAGCATAAACTGTTGCGCACTATTACTGGCATCCTTTTGAGTGGTTTATAAAGTGACTGTAGGTTGTATGATGCCTGGCATCTATCAAGAAGAGAAGCCCTATTTTTAAGGTTAAGTATTTAATTTTATAATATGCATCCAGCAGATTTGTAAACAGCCAAAACCCATGCTACTTACAAACAAATAAAACAGTCCCCCACTTGCCCATCTCTAGAAATGCTTTTAAATTGCATTTTGAGACTTAAGGAGGTTATCAGATAGGTTTTGAGAGAAAAAAAAGGGGAAACGAGGAGACTGCAGTGACATGTGGCTGTCATCTGAACCTTCAGTCATGGTGTCACTGGTGAAGGGTACTAGAGCAAACACAGAACTTATTTGCACTCTGTGCTGGTGTATTGTTGTATCTTCAGGCTGTGGTTGCTCTTGATTGGCAGGCCCATATTGAAGAAATTAAGTTGGATGGCAAACAGTAAAAGGTCCTATCATATTCCTGACATGTGAATTCTTTGTATTTGCCCTTTATGTTACCATGGGTTTTAGAACTACAGTGACTAAGAATGTTGAGTTCTCTCTTCTTATTTTGGTGATGCCGTTATTCCTTGTGTGAGGTAGTGAAAAAGACAAATTATGAATAGGGCTGGGTTGTAGCTGTACCACAAGCTGTACTACAAGACTACTAGTATTTTGTCTTTTGGTTCACTTCCAGTCAGCAAGTTAAGATGTGTCGCAAGTGAGTATGGAAGTACTCATTTTGCATATTAAAGAGAAAGTGTTAAACCTAAGAGCGAAAGTTGTTAGAAATGTTCTGTGGGAGATCCTTTGTGTGGCAAGATAGCTATGTATGTGTGCTGAAAGACTTTTATCATATCAGAGCGTAGTGAAAATTAATTTGAGATTGCTCATTAAGACCTGTTCGTTTTTTCTTGAACAGGCAGTGATTTTAATTTAAATTGCCATTCAGTGAAAGGAAGAGGAACCTAAACTGAATATCCTGTCACCAGTTTTATCAGGGGAAAAAAAGTTTGTGGTAGAAGTGCCTTCTGAACTGCCCAGGGAAGGGGTTTACATTTTGTAAGAATGTTATCTTTGTAGTACAAGCTGTTGCCAGTACTTAGAAGCTATTATAGGGAATTCATATAGACTGTTAGAAAGAAACTCTGGTTTGGCACACAGTTGGATGGAGTAGGAAGGACCTTATGCTGTCTGAATGTTACCTAGTGGAAAAAAATTGAAGTGCTTTTGATTCTTTGATAGGACTGAGTCTGTTTCTGCTCAGTTCCATATCATATGCCCTTCAGGTATGCCTCACAAATATGCTTTAAAGTACCTTTTTTTACAGTACATTGTCAGGTAGTGTCTGCAGTTCAAGGCATCCTCGCAGATACGAAAACTTACTGTTGTGCTGGAATAGACCTGTTCTGGGCATGGAGTCTTTAGTTCATAGAGGTGGGAAGGGAGAACAGTGCTCATACAGTGGGGGACCCTGGCTGGTTTGGGATGGTGGAATACTAGCACCAGGTGTAATTACCATAGAGTTTATTTGAGCCCAGAGCTCTGTGTTGCAGTAGACTGATAGGGAAGGTCAACAAAGGAATGGTAAATAACTGGTAGTTGCTTTACATGCAGCTTCTTACATCCTAGTAACAATAAGAGATACCAGTTCATTCACAGTTTTTAGTTCAGAATGGTCAAAACACACAAGTATTTTAAGGCCTTACAAGTGAAGGCACTTAATTTGATTCATGACCCCAGTGAGAAAAATATGAAAACTTCATCAGTCTTTTAAAACTGGAATTGCAAAACCTAAAATACTAAAATATTAAAAAAAAAAAAAAGGAAGGAAATGTCTTCATTGATTTTTCAGCCAGCACTCCATGCTTAGCCATGTTGCCATTCTTCCTTCCATCAAAGATTTTTCATCTCCTGTGTATGTTACATTACTGATTTCTAGGACTAAATCTTGGTTTACGATATTGTTCACAATGATTAGCTAACCCTTATTTAAGGAGGTATGGGATGGGTTTGGTGGCTTTTTCTGTAATTTCATCTGGATTTCTCAGTCATGCCACTGCAGGTGATGCATGCCTGTGAGAAGGAGAATTATATCTTTCATGAGGTGCCAGCAGACCCTTTCTAATTCAGGCAGAGCAATTTGAGAAATGAAGAGAGTGCTGACACTGTTGTAACTATTTTTGATGCAATGTTTATGTGGTGATCTTCCCAAAGGACAAATTACTTTTGTAACTAACTTTTTACCTCATTTACTAGGAATTTCTAAAGTATTATCATGATGAATATCTAGGAACTGATCTGAAGAACCATATTTGTATTCTTAGCTATTCCATGTGGCTGGTCTGGAGGCATCTAAAAAAGCTTCATAGATATTGCTTGGCTAGTTGGCTTTACACCATAGGCTTCAAGGTATCTCAGCTATTATTAGGCTTCTCAACAGGACAGTTGAAAGCAGTCCATTGCCTACAGTGAGGAAATTGAGTATTGCCCTGGTAGACATGTAAGAGATCCTCCTTTTGGGATTAGCAGTGCTGGTGACACAAAGCTGAGTAATTTGGGATCCCTCCAGGAGGTGTTTGAGCTGCTGCTTGCTTATTGCTGCTGTGCCTGACTGGCCTCTGTACCTGCTTCTCCCACTGCTATGCAGAACCTTTCCCTTTTGTCAGGGAAATAGTTGAGCTTGGAATGCTTTAAAATATTTAAAATGTTACATCCAGGCTTGTTTCATTAAAACACCTCATCTGTTCCTTCTGGTACTGGTGGGAAGCATGGAAGGACCCACCTGAACTTTGTGTTTCCTGCTGCCTGGAGGGGTGATACCGTGGTGGTATGTTAAAATACTGTCATTGGTGGTTTTAGCCCAGTTACTGTGATCAGCACAAACGTGAAGGCTAGAAGAGGCCTCTCAACTGAGCAAGGATGAACAGGGACCTGGGAGCCAGTTTTGCTGACAGCTGTCACTTTACAGAAATTGGTTGACCTTGTACTCTATGTACCTGATGGGACATTCAGGGAAGATGCAATGAGAAAAATTCAAAGTAGTGCATTGACATTAAGATTACTTAATCTGATTCACTGAAGACTTAGGCCAGTTTTTAATGGCAAAACCATGAGAATAATAAGGAATTCTCAGACTTCAATTTTATTCTTTTCTCTGACCTCCTCTCTGCCTCTCTCCTCCTTTCCTCCATAAGAAATCTAAAATGGCAATTGAAAAGAAGCTCGAGATGTGCTCAACACATTTGGCTTGGCATTTTACTCAGCATCAAATATTTTTCAATCTGCTGAATTTAAAGCTGGAAGCCCTGAGAAATATTTTCCCACCAGATGAATGAGCACAGATCACTACTGCTTAACCAACCAATAAATAAAAACATAGCCTAAAAAGCAGCCTGTGAAATTAGTCAGTCATAGCACACCCAAATTGAATGAGCTGTGTCCTCCTACAGAATAATGACAAGCATGTAGTTTCCTATAACATATCTGAAACAAGAAACAGAGTGTAACAAATATAAAACCTATAAAATCACAGAATAGTTTGGGTGGAAGGGACCGCAGGCAGGGACACCTTCCACTAGACTGAAAGCCCCATCTAACCTGGCTTGAACACTGCCAGTGATGGGGCAGCCACAGCTTCTCCAGGCAACCCGTGCCGGCGCCTCACGACCCTCTCACAGTAAAGAATTTCTTCTTTATACCTAACCTAAATCCATGCTCTTTCAATTTAAAGCCATTATACTTTGTCTTATCATGACATCCCCTTGTAAGAAGTCCCTCTCCAGCATTCTTGTAGGTCCCCTTTCCACAGCTTACAGGGCTTTTTTGTTAAAAATCAGGAAACACAGGCTTTATTTAAAGTCTAGTTTCAGATATGAGGCAATTAGAACAGTCAGAGGAGGATGGAAGTCGGGGGGG
>NW_009940783.1:0-27675 GCF_000696875.1 Nestor notabilis | reverse complement strand
GGGCAGGAGGGCAATAATAAAGTACAAACTTTGGTTTTGTTTAAGTGATTCTCCTTTAGTACTGAAATATAACCCTGATGAGAGCGTAAGGGAGAGAGCAGGGATTTCTGCTCAGACACAGAGACACTTCTGACCCAAAGTATGTCTCAGAGTGTGGGTAGTGCCAGATACGTAAAAGGAAAGTGGAGGGAGCCTCCCTTGTGGACCTGTAAAGCGGGTTTCCTCCAAATTCCAGCACAGAGATTACTTTAATTGCAAGAGATTAACTTATCCCGTATTAGCCTTTGTCACTTGGGGTCTTTTAGATACCAAATAGGTGTCTGATCTTACTTAGTTTCCTGATGAAAAAAAATGGAAATTATTTCCTCCGTTTTCTTCAGGTATGTACACAAAAGAATATTTTTCTATTCTGTGCTTTCTTATTAATTACCTCCTATATCCTTAAGGTCCTGTCTGCCTTTAAAAATACTAGTATAAATAACCAAGCAAATGTACATCCTTTGTGAATATATTACTTAATAGAAGGGAACCTGCTAAATTGTCTAAATATCTGTATGCTTACTTAAGTGCATGTGTTTGAATGTGCATGTATGTTAATAAAGGCACATGTATACGTATTTAGTATGCATATTGATGTACTTAGACACGTTTGTATATCAATATTAAATTTGAAATAAGTTAGAAACCACTGCACTGAATTATTTTAAATGGTGATCAGTATAATAAATGAGAAACTCTTATTCATGTATATATGCATGTGTGTTAAGCACAAATGGCTTTTTCCATATCAGCACGGTTCAAAATAAAATCAAATGGAAATACTTAATGACTGGGAAGCCAGTTAGTATGTGCCATGCCACTGATGTAGTACCAAAGGTAAAAGTGTGAAGGACTGTGGAATTCACATTTATGTTTCTATATCGAGAGCATTACGTGACCATTCAGATGTCTTTGATGACCTTGTGGTTGCGTAAGGTCCATGTCACAGGAAAGCAGATGCAGAGGATTGCTGTGATGAACAACATCACCCCTTCAGCAGCATATTCCATCAGCGCCTGCCTGCCTGCTCACTTGCACCACGAGGGAGATGAAAGTCAATGTTGTATTAATCAATTAGGTTCTGCATTTGTGCCAACTTATTACTAAGAAAGGATTTGTGGTCTCTCCAATTCTGGCAGAGAGGAGTTGTCTGGGCAGCTTGACATCTCAAAGCAGGGCAAACAGTGCTGCTCTGATACAGATGTGTTTGGGATCTGTGAGCTGAGTGCTTCTGCGTTTATTCACATCAAGTTATGATTTATTTTATGAATAACCCCCCTGACATTAAGGTAACTATTTGCAGAGGAAGATACACTGTTTAACATGAACATGGTTGGCAGAATCTGGCCTGTGGGACTTCGATGCCCACAACAAAGCATTCCTGTCATCATGGGAACTGACATCGTGTCACAAATATTCACAGCTCAAAACTAGCTACTGTCTCGACTGGGATGTAAGTGGTTGTTTCTGGAACTGATAAAAGTTCTTCTGTTGTACAAAATAAAGATATTCAGGTACTGCAGAAAGATGTTCAGATTTGAACTGTTCTTACAGATGTTTGTTGAGTCTGGGGCTGGACATTTGTTCCATTTCTTCTCGCTTCTTGCTGAAAGCAGAGGACGTTGCATCAAGAGGTGCAGTCCATAACTCAGATGGGCAGTGAACAGGTGGTACATTGTTTGTTAGGCTATTTCAGATCATGGAAACCATTTGTCCAGTTTTAGATTGCTACTGCTAGCAGTGTGTCTTTTAGTTGTGGGAAAGAGAAGATGTTATTTAAGACTTAGGCGACTTCTGTTTGCCTTTTAGAGCATGCCAAGTGGGATTTAAGAAGGAATGCATAAAGATCACTTGCAGCTTCCCCTGAATCTATTTTATGTGATTCTTACTTATTTCCAGTGTGAAACACTGGAAAGAGCTGGCTCAGCAATTCAGTTCAGTGAGACATGCACAGATATACTCTGGAATGGGCATTTGTGGCTCAAGAATGGCGAGCAAGATGGACAATCAGGTGATTAGTTCTGATTTCTTCGATATACTTCATTTATATCATCACTACATAGCCTGCTTGGATGCAACACATCCAGGACCTTAGGGCTATAGAGCTGGTGTGTGTAAAAGCTGGTCACTCCTCCAGTACCTCTGGAGTCAGGGCAGAGAGGCAGAAGTCAGTGATGGGTTCACAAACACAGAAACTGCCCTGCCAAAATGCAGCACAAGAAATTTGCCAGAGGAAGGGTGATACAGAAACAAGCCTATGTTATTGCACAGTGGTAACACTGAGTTACCAAGACACCTTTTAAACTTTGAGGAGTGTGCTGAATGATGTAACTTTTTAGCTTCTTCTAACACTGCATCATATCTTAGATTCTAAAGTGGTCAGTGACTTCGGAGAGGAACAGGCTGTGGAAGGAGCTGTTGCTCTGCAGGGGCAAGCATATGTGCAGGAGCACTCGAACATTCTCAGAACAGAAAGGAAGAACCCAGTATATTGGCACAGATATTTGAGCTGTAATACAAGGAAGAAATTTGTTAGTCTCCCAAACCTCCAGCTTTCTCTCTTCCCCTGTTCTCCTGCTGCTATGTGTTAGGCTGTACAGGGCTAGGTACATTTTTTTTGTGCATTTATAATAAGGTAAACCCATATCACCATTGATAGCGGCCAATAAACTTTCCCAGAAATCTTCTCACCTTCAGCCACTGTCTGATGAACACTCTTAAGACAGTAGCAGTTGTATTGGGGATGGTTGTTCATTCTTCTTGCTCATGATCCAAATGGCAGCTCATAAGAAAAGTCACTCAGTCTGAATTTGTCCCTTGGAAGAGAGGGGAAAAAAGCTCGTGAGGGCAACCCGTGGAGATCAGTGCCACATATTTCCTAGTGTAGAAGTAAGCCTGAGATTTAGACTTTTCACCTCCCTTACTCATGTTCTCTGAGAAGAGGTCTCAGAATGGCTACCCACCTAGTATCCTCTGAGGTTGAATTATAGCAGCAGCTTAATGTTATAGTTACGCAGTAACGTTACAGCCTTGGTAAAGGGTTGCCACTAGTGACATCCCTGCTCCTTCCCTGCCACCAGCCACTCACCTCACATGGGATCTAGGACTCATGTGGCTATACTCCATTAAGCTGCTGATTTTACGGTTGTGCCTGTGAAGAGAAGGAAGCGAGTAGACCATCAGAGCTGCAATGTCCATTTGGTGAATGTTTGTGCATTTGCTCTAGATCTGGAAAGCAGGGGCTTTCCTTGGTGGATGCCCACTTAAGATTTCAGAATATGCCTTCATCCTATGTTGAGATATAAACAAGTGCTGCCGTTTCTTCCATGGTGATTATTTTGGTCTGAACTAAGTTCATTAACATGCTTATCTAACCCCTTCACTTAGGAGTCTCTTAGTTGTACTGCACAGAAATTCTCTTCTCAATTGCTGCTCTGTTTCTAAAGCTCTTGTAGTTTGCCAGGAATCTAATCTATATCAAGTAAGATTTCATGACAGACAATATCCAACTTGCTAAAACATTCAGATTTTCTTCACTAGCTTTCAACTTCCCAAACTTTTTTTAGCTCTTAACAGCTGTCACAACCCAACTTTAGGATGCTGACTGTTACACAAGCTTTTCAAAGTGGGAAAAGGAGTGGAAGTTACAAGATGGTATCTTTCTTTAAAGGCATAAACATATACCCATTTTGTTACCTGTTTTGTTGTATTACGACTTTCAAAGCCACTGCCTTATTGCTATATAATATATGATGTTGCATCTATGGATGAATAAAGATCTCTTTTTTAATCCTTCATATTCTTTTACTTCTCCTTTCACTTAAATTCATTGACATATCTTTCACATATTCTTCCACTTACTTTTTTTCATTAGGTACCTATTTCAACATAGAATTAGGAAATACCAGCCATAATTGGTTTTCCCTCTCTCATATGTTCTCTGGCCATCAGTTTACTCTGCTTACAGCTAGTGGCTGCATGGGGTGATACTTAAGAAATCATACTTTTCCTCTTTATTAAAAATAAATAATCTTGAAGCTGAAGTGAATTTAGAACTCCAGAATACAGGAGATTGCAACAATGGCTATGTACCAGTTGGGCTGAAATACTCTAGATACAGAAATTGAATAATTCAGTTTCATGGATCATAATGCATAGGCAATGATCAGGGAAGTAATTCAGCCCCAACGGAAACTTCTGCGTTTCAATAGATCTTAAGCACTAATATAGCACTATTAAAGGAGACTGTTGCTGTGGATATTTTTTCCCCCAAAAGTCTCTTTGTAGATAAAACAGATGAAGAAGAAAATGAGTAGAAACATCTTAATATAAATAGTTTTCTTTCAAAACACAAGCCTTTTCAGTGTTGTGGACATTCTGCTTAAACTATGGGTATAGTGCCTTTGCCTAATAATTACGGAAGTAGGAGAGACACAATTAAAATGCACTTGCTGAAAATGGCTGCATACATTTTTATAGGACATTATAACAATCTTTTACTTTTTCTCTTCTAGGTAATTGGTGGCAGCAAGGCATTTGGAGCTTTTAGATGGAGGCTGGGGGTGGAGGTTGTATGCATTTTTGTGTGTGTTTGGTTTTTTCCTTCCTTCATCTGCAAGACTTGTTTTAGTAGGAGGAGATGACTTACTCTGAAAGAAATGTCAGCAAAGTTAGCAAGAAAAATGTATTTTTACAGTGATCCTATGGACCATAGTCCCTATTTTTGAATGCAAAGATAGGAAAATGATTGAAAAACAGTAACAAAACCTCTTCTTTTTTCTCCTTTGATCTTTCAGATGATGAAGATGTTGAGAAATCAAGTGACAACGGGACAGCAACGCATAAGGATTCAGATTCCAAACCTGCCATGACAAAGAAAAGAAAACAGGTTTGTAAATGTAGCAATTGTGTAGAGCACAGAGATGATAATGCATAAGGAAACATAGTCCCCTTTTGTTCAGGAAAGGGATGATTTACTTCGCGTTTCATCTGATCTCTTCATGTAATAAGCTTGGTTTATTAAATTATTTTGCCTTGTTTGGAAATGATCACAATCCAGTACATTTCAATAAATTCACTCGTTTTTTGCCAGGCCTGTCTCTTATAACATGTCTTCATAGCAATAAAAGGCTGGATGGTTCCTACCAAGTGTCCTCTCCTGTAATCTTTTCCCTTTCCCTGCACACACAATGTCTCAAAAGCTGTATTTATATGCTGTACAGCATCTGTACCAATCATGTCCCCAGTGCAAGGTCCAAGTGAAGAAGAATTTAGTTCTACAGGGATTGATATTTTCATAGCCTTTCACTACTCAAAGCTTCCTTTAAAACCAGTAGGAACTGTCTTGTTCAGCATTAAATGCATATGCCAGGCAAAAGGTAGCAAAGTTTTTAACAGACAGCATCACTCCAACTAGAGCAAAAACAAGTCATCTAGAGGTAAAATGATTTTAAGAATCTCTTGTTTGAAGGTAAATTTCTTCTGCCTTCCAGATACCATACAGCAGAATCAACTGAATGGCTGTCAAAGAGCTAAAATTACATGGGCAACTCTCTCTCCTTGAGGTTACAGATATTAATTTTGACCTCTTCATCAATAGTAAATTCACTGTGTGAATGCAGTTGCCCAAGTGAAAACCGTTTTCAGGGATGGGGTTTTTTTGGTAACAGAGAAGTGTTAAACAACACAGTAGCAATTAATATGCTTTGGGGTGTCTTTTCAAGGAAGCCAGAGGTGAAGTGAGATAAATACCTGAACTGGTTCCACATTTTGATTAGGAAAGAGAGAACCAAGCAATACAGGAGAAAGCTGTATCACGTTTGTACATGCTCTACCAGGGGGTTAGATGCTGAGGACTTGAATTCGGTGAGGATGCTTATGGAGCCACTTTTTATCACTATTACTTTCACTTTAGCATTTAGAACTAAGGTAAGACAATTTGTTTGGTGGAGTTGCTTTGTTCTTTCCTTTCTGTGAGAACAGAAGATAACCATTACAGGTTATCCTGACAAGGTGGACTGGGACTGCTAAGTTACAGCAGAACACAAGCCACAGCTCTTCCTGTCATATAAAATATATTAGTCTGCATTTTGGAATTGGGTAGTTTGATGTTTAGCCACAAAACTCCAGGAGGTAATGCTTTATGGGAGCTCAAACTCATGGATATGTCCTGTTTGCAAAACACTTGCAAAATCAGATGTATTTACAGAAAGCTAGTAGTTCTGTAGTTTTGGTGCTTATAACATAACCTGTTTTACTCATCCCTGCCTTATTCGCATGTGTTATGCAGGGGACTTGGCACCTTAAAGCCAGTCTGGAGACAACCAAATAGAACTGCAGACATTTATGTTTCTAGTCTGCAGGCTGTCCTTAGGCTTACAATGAAATGAATAATTTGTCTCCAAACTGAATGGAGCATTTGATGTGCTTACTTTGTCAAAAACTGAAAGTCGGAGTATATGGCTGACCTAGAATGTAAACTTCCACACACATGCAAGAATGTTTTCACTCTGCATATGAATTTCCAGTAACTTGGCAACATGTAAAGAAAAAAATTTGTTAGAAATATAATGCAGGAAATATTTTATGTTCTGCCTATGATTAACAAACAAGGAATTTATGACATTTTAGTTCATAAATCACTGGTCTCAGCACAAATTTCCTGTTTTCTGCATTTTAAGAACTTCCATGTAAAAATAGCATAAAAACACAGAGCAGAGGGGAGCCATGTCAAAAACCAGTTGGTTGGCTGCTCTGTGTCTTGCATAAGAAAAACATGCAAATGACCTTTTCTTAACGGTGGCATGAATAGGCAGGCAACTAACATTTGGATAAGGGTCAGAAGTTCAGTCTAGATCAGATGACTAAGTATTTTAGACTGCAGATTGTCAAAGATATATAAGCTTGCAGCCATTCACCACCGTGAAGTTTCTCTTTTTCTTACAGCATTATTTTTAATGTGTGAGTAAAGTGGAGTTATTATTGCTGGGCTAATAGTATACTATGCCTAAATATATATATGCTGTTGTAAAGGAGATGATTTTGAGTCTTAACATGCTTCTCTGAAGAAGCAAGCTTTGGCTACAAGCCTGCTGTGTGCTTCTGTGCCTGCTTTGTACTTTTTTTGCTGTTGAAATAATGGGTTGTATATGGCCTTCAAAAAAGAAGCAATGGTATTTGGTGATACTATTAAACATCTGAATGAAGGGGGTATCAGTCAGAAAATTTTGATTCTTTTGGAGAAAATTTTTCAGCTCTGTGCCGGAGTTTTAGTATTTTCTCATGTAGATACCTGTTCGGAGAGTTCTGCATATTTATGTAAAAGAATTCACTATGTGTATGAAGGGAGAAATGGGCCTGAAGTGAATGAGTAGCATTTTTCAATATGCTGAAAGAGCAGTAGCACTTCCTAGGATAGAGAAACATCATTCCTTTACTGGAAGAAAGAGATTCAGGTTGGCCTATTTCTGGCTTTTTGATTGCTTGTTACTATCCCTTGACTAAACCAATCCAAAGGCTTGTTCTGCGAATAAAATACGTTGAACGTGGAATTTATGATTAAAACACCTGGCAAGTGGTCTTTATGTATCTATGGACAGCTGGGATGCATAAGGGTAGAGCAGGAACTGAAGGCAGAAGGTAGCTCTGTTTCAGTCCCAGTGTCTGGGAATGCTAATTGTAGGAATAGGAATGAAGAAACATATAGTGGTGTTTAAAAAGCACTTGAATCAGAGTCAGTGCAGAGATTATTTAAAAAGAAAGCAAGCAAAAATAAAAGCAAAAAGCTTATTTTAGCCCTGCAACAACTATTAGTTGAAGTGAGTTTCTAGTTGCAGTAATTCCCTTGATTTCTAGTGAAGATGATATGTTTATTCCTGAGAAAATCACAGGGACAGGTGTTTCTTGTTGAGGCAAGAGATGGTCCCTATCACTGCTCATGGGTAGGTATTGATCCAGCTCTAGTGGTACTTCGCTGGCTGTAGCCAGTCCCCAGCCAAATTGTCTCTGGTCATTCCTAAGTACGGTTTCAAATCTCAACCAGTTTCATAGCCACTTCTATACAGTATTGCTGCCTTTGCAAGTGCAATAGCTGTGGTTGTGCAGAAAGCAATAGGTGATTTGTTTGTGTTAAGCATGGTGGTATCCTGTTTTTTATAGCCAAATTAGGGCAGTGGAGAGAAAAAGGGAAATGTAGGCATAGTGTGAACAATAGAACTCCACAATATGCTTCTGATAAGGATATGAGAGTGAGCTTGGAAAGCCACAAAGTGCTGGGTAGGGTCATACAGTACTGGTTGTCATGAAGTGTCTTCCTGTTAAGGGGAGGGAAGTGCAAGGAGAGCTCAGAAAGGCTCAGTCAGGTGCTCTGAACTTCTGTGAACTTGCCTGTTGAAGCTGCCTTCACAAGGGAACAAAGGAGCAGCTTCTCTGGCTTTCAGCTGGACTCCCTTTTCTGCTTATACTTTTCTTCCAGGCTTTCCCCAGGGAGCAGTGCTGGATTTGCTGTTCCTGAGCTTTTAATGCTCCATATGATGAGACTTCTCCATGGTTTCTCACAGGAGCAGATTTTTCCAGCCAAATGCATCCTAATATTAAGGAGCTTTTTCCTGCAGCTCAGCCGGTTTTCCCATTGCTCTTCTTCACGTCACTTATTTAGCTCTAAAGCCCGTCTGTGTAGATGAATTTGCATTTCCATGAAGTGAAAGGCCCTAAGAAGGCAAAAGAAAAAGGATCACTCTGCTCAAAACAAGGAAAGCTTGTGCCTCACTTCCTCTGGTTTGGACCATTTTAGGTGTCTAAGGACAAATCCTAAACCTAGCTTATGTGAACAGGGACTCTGGTACAAATGGCCAATTCAACCTGCTCACTCAGGCACAAAAGAGGGTTAATGGTAGCAATACATATTGGATGAAGATTATTCTGAAATGCACCATGTATTTTTCTTGTGTGTATTTGACTCTGCCTGCTATGGGGAGACAAGAATGGAGTAGAACAAATTCAAAACATGTTTTCCTAAATTTTGCATTACAAATACAAAAGGACATCCAGAGTATGATTGTTTCCAATTATTCTAGCCCAGTTTCATGGCATCTTTTACTGTCTAGATGATCACCTTAGACCCAGTTATTGTAGAGCACTATTGGCAAGGTTTAGACAAACAATCACGCACAATAATAGAGGTTAAAAATACGAAGTTTGTGAAATCTTTTGTTCACGTTTTTGTTTTTTTTTTCTTTTAATGTATCGAAACCTGCTTTTCACCATTTTATGGAATTGTGGCTACAAGCTGTATGTTTCAACTTTCTGTTCTTTTATTCTAGTCTTGGTTACAACATAGATCTCAATTCCAAAGTGACTCCAGATACATGTAACTGTAAGAATGTGATCCCTTCTGTAAGTGGGGAAGCTTGGTTTTGTTTTTATTTCTCTAACAGCATTTTACTTTCTGTATCCACTCCTAGCTCCCTTTGGTGACTTCTTTTCCCCACCATAGGTGATCAGATACCTGAATCTTTTTTCTTTCTTTCTTTTTTTTTTTAATATGTGCTTTGCAGCCTACAGAGTGTTTTCTAAGTCAGCCAGAAGAAAAACAAGAGACTACTGTAAAGGCAAAGAAAAGAAAGAAGGTATGAACATCCTAGAGAGTGTTTGGGGACTGGGCAGTGGGTGTATGTGCTATTATAGAATTGGGACAACCTTGTGATGATAAGAAGTAACATGGTCACGATGCTGGAACCTCTTTTAGACACAAACAGAAATTCCTACTTTTTTGACTTCATTCAAAATACCCCTTCCTAACCTGAACGGGGGCAGTGTATCTGTACTCTGCACAAAGGTTGTATATGTCTACACCACTCTTGGAGGTGTTGCACAGTGGAAAAATGTAACTGAATCAGAGAAAGGTAGAATTTCAGTTGCTGCAGAATCTGCCCCATTTCAGAAGTGTGGTCAAGCTCCAGCTGCTATGTCTTTTAAGCCAAGAACTGTCCGTGTTTGCTGTTCTCCTCATAGCATAACTGTATAAATAAATACCCTGTATTGTCCCTCTCGCCATGCTTAATCCTCATCCTTAACAACAAACATACTCTGCAGTCTAGATAGAAATTATATGGTACCAGGAAAGTTAATTGTCCTTCAGGACAAACTGTAAATAGTTGGCTCCTTCACAAGGCTGAGAGGTGGCCTTTTTATATTATGTCAGGCCTCTCAGTCATCCAGGGAATGGGAAGAGGGAAGAGTGGGATTTTGTTTTAAAGGCAGCTCTGGCAGAGGTGACTGCAGTACTTGTTTCACTGCTGCCAGAGCGAAAGCATCCCACAACCGAGACTGGTGAACTAGACTTAACAAAAAGACCCCATTCTCAGGCAAACAATAGGCACTTAATTACACCTTTGGTTTCAGTGGGGCTAGGCCACTAAGTTGACATACACAGCTGTCAAAAATCCATCAGGAAATATTTTTCAGGTTGATCTATGGGTTCCAAACAAAGTGTTCTCTCAAAGTAAGGAAAAGGGGGAAAAAAAAAACCCCAACCTTTTGCTTTTAAGCATCTGGAATGCATTGGAAGAAAAACATAAAACATCCTGCATGAGAAACCTTTCCCCATAGCTCTCCTTGAAGGAAGAGAGTTTGCTCAGGTGTCTTTGCTCTTGCTCTTAGGGAATTCCTCATTAGTATCAGGCTTCTCCTCTCCAGGGTGCCATAATTTTCCTGAAGGAACCAAGAGACCCAACAAATGACATAGTGGTCCTGTGGAATAGCACCTTATGCTGAATTGCCAAGTAAAATGAGCCTGATAGTTCTGTTTTGCTGTCTGCTAAATCAGAGGTTCCCAAATGCGGGTCATTTAAGAGGCAGGTATTGGGGCTGGGGCTGGACAAGAGCAGCGGTTGATAGGAAGAACAACAAAGAGGTTCAGCTGTGGGCCCCATGCAAATGATGTGTGCTGCAGATGGTTTCTGGTCATTCTTTGGGAAGACAGTTGTTGCATGGCAGACAAATACAGTGGTGCCAAATGAGGGCGAATCTCGGGAAGAAAGGAACGCTATGGGTTCAGGCACTGAAAAACCTGCCTAACAGCCAGATGTCCAGTGAAAAGTCTTCCAGGGACTGCAGAGGGCTTTGCACCAGGCCAAAGGCAGACTGAGAGGAAAGCATAAGGTGTATCTTATGTACATCTTCGTGTATCCCACAGTTAAAGATTCATTTGGGGCCTTGCAAACACATTGCTGGCTTTCAGCAGAGGTGAAATGGGCAGTAGCCAAAGTGGCAGATGGCTGGGAGAGTCAGCCTTTACTGTGCGGTGGAGTGTCTTCAGCAACCCCTATATGGTTCTTCCCTGTTGAGCCTTCTACCCCTTATTATGGGTATATTGGGCAAGAGGGAGAGACAGAGTGTTGGAGTATGGAAGAGAAAGAGGGAGTGGGTGCTGGGATAGAGTGAGGGGAAGAGGGATGGAAGAAGATCTGTCCTCTATGTTGAAATTCCTGTTATAGCTCTCTTCAAAATTTCCATTTATCTTTGTTGCCCCAGACCTCAACCTGAGGAGTTTGCACTGAAGGTACCCACCATCCCTCCAAAGCTGGCAAAAATGCTTCCAGGCCCACCTCATCTGTCTATGAAATCTCACTTTGTCTCCCAGATACATGCCCCTTTTGCTCCATCCTTCCCACACTCTCCTGCTCCTTTGCACTTCTAAGCTTATGCCTCCATGCATCCTCATGAGGCAAGTTCAGTTTAGCTCACACAGCTGAGAAACCTTAGTGTGGCATTTCCCGAAGAATCACTTCTCAGTGAGAACAAGAGAGGCTTCACATTCTTGCCATTGTCTGCAGGGTGCCGCTATCCTTGAAAAACTACTGTTTTCTTAAAGGCTGGCAGATCATTCAGATAACAGGAACCCATGGCTATTCTATCTCCATGATCCATTTAATTATGGGCAACACTTCCACTTCAGTTGAAATTCAGACCCAGATATTTGTTAACATTCCTAAGGTATAAAACACAATCATTGTGAACTCATATCCAGGCTCTAGAAATTATTAGTTTGGTTTACAAGATACACATTTGGAAGAACAGAGCAGCTGCTGAACTCTTTCTAGTTGACTTCTGGTTTTGTGAGCTCTTTATTTTCATCACTATTTTTTGGTATTCTGTGTATATAGCCAGTCATGTTTCCTTCCAAATAGACAGATAGTTACCTTGTTTGAATCAAAATATAAACAAGACACATATAACCACATGATTCCTGTTGTTATGCTTTAAAAATAATAAGTTATGAAACCCCCCTGGATTTTCAAACTGATAGTCAAGTGTAAAAATAGCAAAACTCACAAACCAGCTTTCGGTTCAGGTGAGTGCACAAGGTTTTTGTCTTCAGGCTCACACACGATCTCATCAAAGTATCTGAACTTGCATCTGAAGTCTGCATTATCACTTAAGATGACAGGAATCTTGTCCTATTGTAATATGTTTTTCTAATTAAGCTGTAATTAAACCAATGTAACTATATAAAGTTATCGAGGAACATTTATTTACAGTGTTGTTAGCTAGCCAAAGAGCAGCAATTATAGAAATGCCATACTTACCCATTTTATTTGGATTTTTTTCAGAAGAAAATTTCTGATATTCTGGAAAGATCCACTCCAAAACCTGGTATTCCTGCAGATCTACAAAATCTGCTTAGTCAGCATTTTTGTGAAAACCGTTCAGTGATTGAAATGGAGGAATTAAAGCTGTCAGGTAACTTATTCTATATTTAATAGCTAAAGAATGCTTTTTCATGATACTGTTGAGTTCTTTTTCTGCAGAAGAAAGAGGAGTTTTGGGACAGATCTTGAGTTGTACTTTTTATGGAAATACATTCTTATAAGATATGTTAATTTTATATTTAAGTAGAGGTTAGTTTCTTTAGAATAAATAAGGTTTCTTGGAGTTACGGAAATGAAGGGGAACATTGTTTAAATGTGTCCTTTTGTTGCAAAGTATTAATTTCAGGAGCTCAGTTTTCTAATAGAAATTATATGATTCCTAATAATAGCTTCCAAGATGCTGAGAGACTGAAAACATATTTTATTTCTGGGATTATCAGAGTTGATCCAGATGCACATTAGGAGGGCTGACAATAGGATTAGACAAAGAAGTAATGAGACATCATTCTGACATGGTCATATGTTGAATGCAATGTTTTTTCAGGGAGTGGCATGAAATGAGATGGCAGTTTTGGTCCAAGTGTAAAGTGATCAAGTTTTAAGCATGACGAGGACCCTTTTGGTTTCCTGTATTTTGTCTTCAGTTAAAAGCTTGTGATAGAAAAGGCAAAGCAGGGTAGAGCAGGGTTAGCTTCTGTCAGCTGGAGGTTGCGGTAGAGATGAAGACAACAATGAACTTCTCTGTTGCTTATACTGTAGATGAGGAGGCACTGTCCGTTACTTGCTGGCAGTGCTCATGAAGAGCAAAGAGCCTGCTAACTAAGCTACATAGATAAGTCTTTGATACTTGAACTCATAGTGACCTGTGCCCAGTATGGGAGCCTTCTAGCTTGGCAGTGATCTCTCTTTTAATATTTAAGCCTGTCTTTCTACCTAAATATTCTCCTTAACATCCATGATTATAGGTTGACCTTTATTTCTACAGGGCAGGTTCAGCTTTCTTGTTGACTCGAGAAAGCCTGGAGAAGTCCCACGCAGATTGCTTTGAAAAGCTTGCGTTATTTTTAGACCTTTAGGGTTTTTAGCAAATAACAAAATTACTTTGGTTTCTTTCTTATTAAAAGAGCCCTTTAGGGTAGTGAAATGACTCATTTCCATATGGATTGGCTCTTGGGTTGGATGGATATACTTTTTGTGGTTTTATGCTGGGAGTTGGAGGCTTAGAGTGCTGAGGAGTTTACAGACTTCTACAGCTGTCAAGTCCTTCATGTCAAAGCACTGGGCAAATAACAAGCAACTACTTGGAGTTGTGTGTTCTTATTAATTGACACAGTCCAGAAGGTCAGGTTTGTAGACAGCACTGTCTCTTGCTGCAGTCTAGGGTCTCTTGCTGCCGTCTGGAATGTTTCTTCCCCCCTTTCTGAAACTTTCATTTAAAATTGTTAATACTCCAGTGTGGTTAGACTCTTGGTGAAGAGTCAGTGATTGAAGCTTATGTCCTTTAGAAACAATCTATTAGAAACCACCACAGAATCATCTTTTAAACATAATTCTAAAAATCAGCTGCTGATCCTTCAGTTGTACGCTCATTCCCTTTGGAGCTGAGGTTCCAGTAAATGACAGTCTCTGGGCTTAATAAAAGGAATCAATGCAAAATAAAAGTTTTTAGCAAGACAACACCCATTAAATGGAAGATACAGTGATGTAGAGTGGTTGTGATCAAGAAAATACACAGGCAAGACTTCAGCCAGGCATCAGATATAAACTACAGACCAATGTTTGTCACATTGTCTGTTCCAATGGAAATCATGGATTGATGCTGCCAGCATTGCCACAATGCACCATTCACGTGAACATGAATAATGTCTGAGGAAACCTCTTAATTTAGTTAAAATATGTCAGCAAACATCCATAGACAGGCACCCTGAAGTGCTGTGCTTCATGCAGAATAATGACAAATATGTGGGTCCCGGAAGACAGAATTGTTAATGCTCTGTGGGAGCATATTGTTCCATCAGGCAAAGACCCTTGACAAAGATGGCAAGTTTTCAGACAATTTAATCACCTTCTTACAATCTTAGATTTTCTAGATAAACACTGGAGAAAGGACCTTCCAAAGAACGTGTTAGGACCTTGTCTTTCTCTACTGCCTCTATATGAAACTTAAAGTTAAATGTCTGCCACAAAGCTCCTGTAAGACTTAACTAGTTAACATAGTGACCAGGTTAAAAGACAGGCAGTCATTGGGAAATAAAGGAAGAGGAAGGTGTTAAAATTAAGTGTAGGTGTTACCATTAGGATCAACATAGTTAGATTATCACAATATGAAAGGCCAGAAAGAGGAACAAACTTATTGACACGTAGATTATTGATAGATTCTTGCATTTACACATTATGAATTGTTTGGGTGATGTGCAAATTTATTGCATCGTGGGTAGATTAACCTTTGATTCACAAATGGTAATTTATTGATGATGGATTTTAACACGCTTGTGATTTCATTAATATAACTAGTAGTTATGCTGCAAGCATATATGCTCCCTTTTCTGTTAAAAATACACCAACAGAAATACGTTTTCCTTTATGTTTTCAGATTCCTGCTTTTTGCCAGCCAATGATCTCACCCACAGTTTTTCGTCGTACCTGAAGGAAAGTGAGTTAAAACATTGGTCTGGATGAGATGAAAGTTGTATGGAAAACGTTGTTAATGCAATATTATTGTATTTTTTATCTGTACCTCCAAATATTTTTAATTATTAAGTGTTAATAACTTCAAGGGTCTGGTTAGGTTTTTTTTCTTCATGACAGGTATTGTTTTTCTGTCTCTGTTTTACTCTATCACCTTTTTTGTATCAAAATGTAGGGTTTCTTTTAATTGCTAAGGATTACTTGGCAGTAATTTATTGTGGCTTCATAAATAGGTGTATGTATTATCTTACAGTAAAAATCCTGCAGCTGTCTGCTGACATGAACCAAGAGAATTTTTATTCTTTTGTTTATTTATATAGAACTTCTGGTCTGGTAAATGTTTCCTTTCAATTGATTTTCTGGATACAAATTGCCATATGTGGCAAATAAAGACAGTGTCACCTTACGAACTGTTGATTTTTAATGCTTATCTAATTTGTTCAGTTATGTGATATTTCTGGATTTTATTTATTTTGGGCATTTTATTTTCCAATTTCTCAGCCATGACTAAATGTAAAAGTGTTGCCAGAGATCCAGACCTAATAGGAGTCAGCATGTGAGTTCTTGCTGCTGGCTACCATTCATCATGTACTCTTGTAATTTAAAATTGTGGCATGTCTACTTTCTCTGTACGTGTACACGGGCTTTTTCATTGCAGTCTGTCCTAAGTGGGCAAAACTCCGTAAAAACCACAAGGAGAAGAAGTCGGTGGTGATGCTGGTTATCTGCAGTTCTGCCCTTCGTTGCTTGGAACTCATCAAGTATGTCGATAGCAAATGTTATGTTGAGGTTGGCAGTCGGTCAGAGGTTTTGTCTTGGAACTACAGACATAAAGGCAAAACTGGGACACTGTCCTCTGCTAGCCAACAAATTCACTGACTTGAACTGATGCAATATCCCTTGCTTCTTTAAGTTGTGGGAGTCTGGTGTTTGGTTTTAGGTTGAAATAACAGTACTTCAGTTGCATAGAAGTGCTGTTTTTACTAAAAACAAAAAATGAAGTGTAACCAATGTGGGGGAAACATGCAACACGTTACATCTGGGGACAGAGCGAACCCATAAAACACCATGAGCCACCGCTAGAAATCATGACTTTGCATCAAAGGCAATGAGGCCATGCCATTCCGGGGCCTCAAGTGCCACCGCATGCATCTGGACTGAATGCCTCCAGATCTGTGTGTGTGTGTCTCAGCTCAGCCTGGCAAAACTGCTGTGCAGAGATGATTTTCAGTGTGCCCTGCCCTCTTTTTTCCCCTTCTTTATCCTCCCCCTTCTCATTCCAGAAGTCTCGATGACTTTGATGAATTAATGTATACCTCGCAAATTTCACCGTTGTCTTTTGTGTCTTGACCCCATTTCCTGTGATTTTCTGTCAGTTCAGCATAAGATGGAGAGTTGGGAAGTTTGACTCCATGTCACAGACAGAAGCGTAGATACGGCAGATGTGTTAGTAGTGCTTAGCCCCTGCATGCAGATGCTGCCCTCTGAGACTTAAGTGGTTTGTCTGTATACTTGTGTATAAGCTTTTAGCTTTGCACAGGAGAAAATTGAAAATTTGGTGCAGTGCAAAAAGCATGCAGAGAAAGCTGTCTTTAAATGGCATTCAGTAAGTACTGAATATGTTGCCTTCTGCTTGGTTAATACAGAACATAGAGTTGCTACTGTGTGCCAAAATGGAGTGTCAGAAAAACAAGTGAGGTTTTCTGACAAGTGAAGTTCGGGTAACAGGAATATGGGCGATCTCTGCAGTAAGGACTCTGGCAGCCTAGGTTTCCCCAGCAGCCACGCTGCAGGAAGACTCTGTAAAACATAGATTTGTCCATGCACAGATCTTTCCTTTTGTGCACACACATGCATGTTTGTTCATGCCTGTATCTCAGTAGCTGAGATGTTTTTGAATTAGAATTTGTTGATTAGTCAGTTTTGAACTAAGTTAGCTACAAAAGCACAGACCTTAATTATTAAATAGCTGAAAAGCTATCTGAACATTGCCCCCTACTGATATATTCTGTCATGTTTGTCCAGTTCTTGGTGACTGTTGATCAAGCAACAAACAGGAATGTACACAGCGTTCAAAGTACAAGCAGGGATCACTGGGGAACTGTGTGTCTCAAGCACACTGAGAAATGTCAGTTAGTTTTGCTCTCCTCCTCTGTGGTCTTAATCGCAGCCCTGATGCTTGCATTTCCTTTTTCCATATTTTTATTACTAGGTCAATGACAGCATTTAAAGGAGACTGCAGAGTTCTCAAGTTGTTTGCAAAGCACATAAAGGTAAGAGAGCTGCAGGGAATTCTGATAGAATTTAGCAATAGTGCCTTTCATACAGTGTTCTTTGGTAGCATTGGTTGCCATTTGAGGAATTTAGCCAAACACCATCTCCCATAGCTCTGGTGCAGTCCTATGCAGAATGTAGATGCTTATACATTTGCAATGTTTTAAAGATGTTCCACACTCTTGTGAGGTACTCATTCAAATGGCTTTTGCCTGTTTAAATAGAAGGTTCTCACACATAGGTTTGTAGAAGTAAACTGTACTAGCAGCCACATTTGCATTTTGCCCATTGGATGCCTGGATACCCATACGTGTTGGAGGGCACAAAATGTTGGGGATGTTGGAAGTAGTGAGTGGGTATTTGGCCTTTGATATAAATGGAGTCAAACATACAAATGTCACTTGCTTTATTTCGCCCTTTTCCAGTGTCTTCATCTTATGGGAGTTCAGAGCTAGTTCAACTTTACCAGTTTTCCAGATATTTCCAGAGACTTTGTTTAGATGCTGAAGGAAGCATACTGTTCTCGCCTCCAAAAATAGCTGGTGCAATAGCAGATTTTCGAAGTTGAAAATGACTGATCTTCTAGAGAAGTGTGATGCTCAGCTGGCTGTTAGATCTCTTAAACTTCTTCCCAGATATATCAGTTCGACAGTTTGAAAGATGAATAGCGTTTGATATTTAATGATATTCTAGAAAGAGATACCGTGAGATCTTGAAGTTATTTGCACCTCTTTGAGAAGAAATTCTAAAACAGTCATGGCTTTACTGTGGTTTGTCTTTCTCTCTTCAAATTAGATTAAAGAACAGATGAATATGTTGGAAAAAGGCGTGTTCCACATTGGGGTTGGAACTCCTGGCAGAGTAAAAGCACTAGTGGAGCAAGGTAGGAGAACAAGGAGGGTTTTCTCTGAAGGTATCTTATACTTAGACTCATGAGAAGCAAGACTTGAATTGGTTTTGAAGTGCTGAGGTTGACATGAATCTGTGAATTTGTGCATTAAACTATAGAGTTCTGTTTCTCCACTTCTACTATGTCAGTCAAATTGAGGTCAAGATTGTAGTAGCTGATTTTACAATCAATTTGAGCTGTCATAAATCAGTATTAGCTGAGAAAGGCAGAGTAATGCTTCCCCCCTTCCCTAGTCAATGCCCACTTATTCCCACTTCCTGCTTCTTGTGCTAGCCCGAGTCTGTTTGGCAGCTCAGTGAACTGAGCCCAATTAGAACTGCTCCCAATTAAAACAAAACCAGTGTGCACACAAAATCAGGTAATGAGCAGACAGAGGTGGGGGACTTCCTCTTTTGGCAGAAATACTGATTTATGCTGACATGAAAGTGATTGCAAAACCATGGTGTAAGATTTAAAGCTCCAGGAAACCAAACACTGCAAGTAATTCAAAAGGAAATAATGGCAGAAGTCCTTGTATCATATGTCACTCTGAGCTCAGTGTAAACTTTTGTGAGGGGTGGGCGAAAGATTTGCTTGATGATTTGATTTTATTTCTGATTTGCCTGTAATGAAAATAATTATGCTATATAAATCTCATTTTCCTAACTTTTGAATATTTTTATTTACTTAGTAGACATTAGGTACACTAACAAAAACAAACAGCATAGTAACAAGATGATAAGGTCAGAGACTAGCTGTGGATTGGGAGTCTATTGCTCTTTCCAAAAGGGTACAGGAGTAGCATAGTTTTGTTGCTTCCTGTGCCCTCCATCAACATGAAATCATTACTGCTCAGCACACAAGCACATTTGCATGACGGTGGTGAGACACTGGAACAGGTTGTTGATGCTCATCCCTGGAAAGTGTTCAAGGCCAGGCTGGACGGGGTTTTGATCAACCTGGTCTAGTGGAAGGCGTCCCTGTCTGTGGCAGGGATGTTAGAAGTAAATGTTCTTTAAGGTCCCTTCCAACCCCAGTCATTCTATGATTCAGTGTTGTGCGGAGGCAGCTTATGGCAGGGACACAAGGCATATCGTCTTAAGGTTGACTCCTTTTTTGATGCTTTAGTGTAACAGTGCCAGTTCACTAGAGAATGGAGAATAGTCAGAACTGATAGAAAAAGTTGTGGCCATCACCAGAAGACCAGGGAAAAACAGAACAACAGGTGGAGGGCCAGTTTTCTTCTTTCACCACCATTTATTTTGAGGATAAAGGAATTGTTCAGCAGCACCACTGACCTGACTCACATTCATATAGCACCTAGTCCTGTAAATTGCTAAACATTGTCAGTTCCCATTAACAGGAGTTTTCAGATTAGGGTCCTTGTAATTTACCAGCTCCTCCTCAGCTGTGGAAATTCAACTTCTGCGGTTTCAAGAGGAAGCTTGAGGAATTATTTTCTGGCAGGATGTTAGCTCTTGACAAGCCTGGCAATAGTAGTTGTTCTGCTTTTGTGTTTGTCTTCCAAAAAGGCATGGGATTATGTGGTTAAGGGAGTTTGCAGTATCAGTGCATTAGTTTTCCAACCAGCAAATGTAATACTTAAGTGTTCAAAGATCAGTTTCCTTGGAAACAGACAGAAAAAGATTTAAATGCCAAAAATAATTTTGATAAGCACATGTTGCATTATCTTGGTAGTAAAATTTATGTTGTCTTTTTAGATGGCCTTTGCTTAGACTCCACAAAATACATGATTCTGGATTGGAACTGGAGAGATCAGAAACTAAGGAGAATGATGGATATCCCTGAGGTATTGTATAAGCACCTGTATATATTATATATACTGTGTATTCATTAGTTTTTTGTTCTAATGCCTAGGGTCTTGGTACATACGGTTTTCTTTCTCTAAAACTGACCTCAGCGGTCTAGAAACATAAAGAAGCCAACATTTGACTGGGAAATCTGTATTCTCGGAAGATTTTCTTCCTTCTTTGTTGCAAGTCTTAGCTGTGACTTCTACAGTTGTGCTGTGAATTTCTGCTGTTTATGCTAGGTGGTTGTTCTACCTGTTCTCAGGAAGTTCAATAAGAGGACTTTGTGCAAAAGTTTCCTCAAAAACTAAAGAAAACTTGGGAGAAGCTTTTGTCTCCATCTGAGAGCAAGTAACTTCTTGTGAGTTAATCTACAGATAGCTATCCTTTGGGGGTAGGGTGAGGGTTGGCAAGAGGTACAGTACAAACTGCATAGAGCCATCCATCATTAGTAAAGTCCGTTTAAGATAATTCCCCATTCTTTTCATTTCTGTAATCCAGCTTTCACATTTATTGCTGTGACAAGGCGTGTTCACCATATGCTGTGGGACATCAGCTAGTATCTACCCAGAGAGAATGAAGGAGGCAGATTCCTCCATCACTTGTTGTTGTAAAGCTCCCAGTTTTCTGCAAACTGTTTCCACTTTTTTGCACGTTTGGAGCAGGCTGACATGCAGAATCTCCAGTGAGAAAGGAGACTTTTTTGTTCATACAGACATTAAGCTGCTTCACAAGTGAAATAAATCATCAATCATTAATCCTTCTCTGCACTTGTCTATGCATTTGAATTTGCTGTATTGTACAGTCCCATTTACACAGATACATGTTTCTAATAATCTCAGATAAAGCACCCTGCAAAAAAACCCAACATTGCAGAAATGAAGTAACACAAACACCAGCTTTGCTTTTGAGGCAAGGAGGCTCCCTCTTCTGGTAAATACATAAAAGGCTTTTTGTATGGTATTTGCACTTCCGGGTAAGTTTTTAAAGAACAGGGAATATGAATTCACAGACAGCAGTACAAAAGGTTCTGGTTGCAGTGTAATGGGTTTTTTAAATCGACTGAAGTAAATATACATACACTAGACTATAGGTGATTGACCTCAAAAACCTGAAGATATAGTGCTAAGATTTTATTTTGAGCTGTTGCAAACCCAAACTATCCATTTCAGCTCTGTGGGCAGTATCACAGTATTTCTGCATGTCTGTCTAGGAATATAGGCCAAAAATTGTATGACTCCAGATGAATTTTTTTAAGGCAAAAGCTTAAGTCTCTCTTAGCATAAAATGTTATGGTTTAGTTCAAGTTAAAACCAAGTAAGAAGGCATATTACACCTTCATATATATTGTGAGCATAAGGAATAGATATTCATTCCTGATTACAGAATAGTGAATATGTGATTACAAAAGAGCATTCAAACCTGTACTTGACTCAGGTAACAACATACAGAAAGGTTTTTGACATCTTGAGCTATGTAAGTGGAGCTGTTTGTCCTGCTGCAAGCATCAGGCAGATTCCTGAAAGTTATTTATAAGGAATTTCAGCAATAAAAGATGATTTGGAGACAAGGCATCTTAACAGAGTAGAAACCAATGGGATGTTTTGGCAACTTGCAGACTTGAAATATGGAATAGAGCCTTAGTGACCAGAGGATCTTACTATTCTACTTGTATAAAAATTGTAAATACGTGCTAGGAGTAGTTGTAAGTTTTCGCAAAGAAGAGAGGAATTATAGTACCAAGAATGTAATTTAGAGAATTGGCAGTTTGATGTACTAATTTCTTGCATCCCTGATTAATTGTGGAGGCAAAATTGTACCCTTAAAAATAGAAATTAGTCATAGTGACCTATTTTCAGTACACACCTCAATTGTCAATAATTCTTTGCATATCTAAGGTGTTGCATTGCTAAATTTCATTGTAATTACACAGGAAGCAAGAACAGCTGGAAGCACGTGTCCATTCTACTTGCTGGTTTTGTACTCACTTGATGTTCAGTGGAGAATTACGTACACAGTCGTATATTCTGATATATACATCAATTTAAAAACACATGAATCTTCCCACATGGCAGTCGTGTATCCCATCATACCCACATAATGAGTGGTGCCCTGATCCACTGCTCCCTCAGTTGCTTCAACATGTCATTAGTTAATGCTGTTAGATTTTTCTCTTTGTTTCTGTGTCTCCTATTTCATTTGTCCCAAACAATAGAGAGAGGAAATAATAAAAAGAGAGCTCACAAAGAAACCAGGGAGAGTGAATGAGTTTATCAGACTCTGTCCTGGCACACAGGAGTTACACTATAATGCATAGAGGTTTAAATAAAAATTGATTGTATACTTTCTGATCTGACCAAAGGACAAGCTTCCATCTGTGAAATCTTCGTGTGGAGAGGTTGATGGCAATACAGAGCTATCTCAACTCCTCAGATTAGTTGTTTGTAAGATTCAAATGGAGTAGTTTTTTAGAAACCAGTACGGTATTGTATTGTCTGCAAACAATACAAACACTGAGCCTTGAGGAAGTTTGAAAGTAGAGAAAGTTTAAGTTTCAGGCCTCATGAAAGTAAAAGGTTTGTAAGAAATGGGCTTGGGATGGGAAGACAGCTGTTTTCACTCTTATGTAGCACATCCAGTGTGGAATAGAAATTGTTCAGGCTTTGTCACATCATTGTTCCTGTGCAAAGTGGAGGCTCAGAAGGATGTAATCCTCAGAGAAAACATGCAAATAGGTTCTTTGTAAGTGGGAATAGGGAGCTATAAGGAGACTCTGTACTAACCATGATGATAATCTTGTGTTCCTGCTGAAATATGTAGTTCATATTTACTCTTGAATACACTTATCTTTAGATAAGTAGTAAGCTACAGCCATTATCTGTGTTATAAACCAAAGTATTTTGCATGTAGACCTGACCTTCCTGCTGCCTTTCATTGACGTGTCTCAGACACAGATGCAGCTGTGGCTGTTGCAGTGTAGTACTGCCCTTGGACTACTTGATACTGGTTGACACTCTGTAAAATCCTTAGGGATTTTGCAGCCTGGGACAGACCTCTTGCTATGGCATGCTTTATCAACAACTTTTTTGTAGCCAGGTTAGATGGGACTTCACAAGCCGTAGTTGTACTTCAGAATTGCAGGACAAATGCTGAGAGATTTTACAAAATGGAAACATTCGAGAGCTCAGGACCTTGCATGGGAACCTCTTCTTTAATTTCTAGTCCTGCAGTAAGATGCCTGAGTAAATACATACTGGTGCTTAGCTAAAGCATTATCAGTAACTCGTGATGCTTTCTTTGATTTTTGTTTTCTTCAGATAAAGAAAGAAACAATTGACCTACTGGAGATGAGTATTATAAAGCTGTGCAGAGAGGGGTCTGTGAAGCTGGGACTCTTTTAATGGTTCTACCAACAAGGAGATAATTTGCAGCTGCATTTTACTGTTTTCTTGCCTGCAATTGAAAATTGATTATCAGGTGATGGAATCAAGAATTTTGACTTTTCAGAGGTCTATCAATACAGAAAGAATGCACATTGCAACTTTTTCTGAGTTTTAATAATAAACCAGAAGTTTCATTTGTAGTTTTAGTATTTTTATCGTAGGAAAAATGTGATACTGAAATCAGAGTTACATCGTGTTCACCTGCTAGATTTACTACTACTATATGTCACTTTTAAGACTTCAAAGATGAGCACACCTGGGTCTGAAAGCCCTTTATACAGCTCTATTTTCTCTTATCTCCCCTTGCTGTCCTAAAGGAGACATGTACTTCTTTCATGAGAATGGTAATCTCATTCTTGCCTTCAGGGGTCTTTGGAAAGGTTGTATGAATTTCAGTAATTTGCCAAAAAGATAGATGAAACATACGTGTTCTAGAGCTGGCCAAATGCTGTTGTTTTTCTATTACATGATAAATTATCTGTATGTTCTGTTGAGATTTTGTTTTTTGTTAAACTGTTGAAGTGTGCAAAAAATACTCTCCTGTTTGTCCATTTAAATTAAAAGGACATGATCCCTGGGTGATTCTTTTGTCTTTTGTGGATAATAGGGAATAGAGGACAAGATGTATAGAGCTGAGCAAATCATCGGCATCTTGGAAAGCCATTGATCCAAATTAGATGTTTTGAGAATGAGTTGCCCTTGTGATAAAGAACATGTAACCTTTTTACACTTTAAATTGCATCTGAATCAATAGCAATTAATGTAGTAGGTTAAGAAAATTGATTTATTTAGTCTTTCAAACCAATGTTTTCTGTCCAGTGCTGTCTGAGCACCTGCAGTCCTCCCCAGTGGCATCCCGTGGAGTTGGAGCAGGGCTCCTTTCATTGTATGCCATGCCTGTTAGCTGGGCAGCTATGGAAGTCAAGGGAGACGACACCAAAATTCCAGTATAGCTGGCAAATGAGTAAGACGTAACAAATCCTACTGAACTGTGGACCAGGAAGAATATATTTAGAGGTTTTCCAGTATGCATAAGATGGACACCCTGACCAAAGTACACAGTCATTTGGTGCAATCTGATTATGGGGATCCAGGCACAACTGTAGAAAATGAGGAAGAGAAAGATCCAGTTAATAAGTAATTCCTGGCCATAATGCAAGTTTCAACAAACAATACAGTTTTGCAACAGTAAGGACAGTATCTCAGCCTAAACACTCTCCAGCGCATTACTTCCTCTCACCAAGAACAAAATGAAAAACAAGATGAGCTTTCTTCCACAAGAAGGAGAAGCGTGTCCTTCCAGATGCCCGGATAACAGTGCATTCAAACAACAGAGACTACCAGCTTGGAAGCCCCAGCTTACCATTGCGGCTGTGCTCTCCACCTTCTTTCTCACAGGCATGTTCTGCCTCTCTGTGGGAGTCTGCCTCATACTGTCTGCAAACAGCGTCAGAGATTTCCAGGTTTGCTTGGGAGTGGCATTCTTAGGTATTCTATGAAAAGGAAACTGGGCTACGCTTGGAAGGAAAAGGCTTTGTATTTTTGCTTCTGGAAAAAGATAATAGCAATGGCTTCATGCCTTGGACACGTGTCCAGCAGCCAGTATTCCTGTGAAAATCCTCAGAAATAATTGGTCACAAATAAAATCTGAGTGGTTAACTGGGTGGTAATATCTAAAATATGGGTAGTAATTTCTGACACTGGTAATATCTGAAATGTTGCTATTATTTCCTGGGGTTTTTGAAGAAATAAAAGCTAATCCCTTTGATAGCGTTTGGTATTAGAAGAACTTAAATGTTTGCTGGGGCAAAATCTTAAAATGCGGGGAGATCTGATGTTTAAATGCCTCCTGGAGGCAAGGTTGGGTAGACCTGTGGCGGTTGGAGCCGACACTCAGCACTAAGTCCAGGCTGTCTAAGAGGGGTGGGCCATGCTGCACATGGGGATTTGTCAAGCATTACTTGGTCAGCCACATGAAGCTGCAGAAGTGTTCTTCACTCAGCAGTCCTTTGCCAAGGACAAGCTGTGGAGGTTCCGCAACAGTCATTAAAAGGCTCTAAACCAGCTTTAAATTAGGGATAAAATTTGTGAAGTTCATTGAGGCCAAGTCCTGATTCTCTGCTTCTGTTGATTTTTAACAATGTTTTTGGCAGTCCAGAGTCACTTAGAAGAAAACTGCTCTGAGAAGTCTTGGAGCTAAAACACTAACCTTTTCCTATGTGCATGTCCTTTGTTACAATATGTCTGCTTGTTCACTTCTCTGACAGATTGATTATTCAGATAAATGCTCAGATTGTTCAAAACTCCGTGAAAATTCCTCTAATTGGAATAAGGAGTGCCACTGTTCTGTTAATTTCACACTAAACGAAGATATATTGGTAAGTGGATGCAAGAAGCCAACTCAAGTTGCTTAGTACCTCCCGTTACTTATATCCTATATGATAAAATCCTACTTCTGCTCTGTAGAGCTCCTGGCTAAATTTTCTTTCTACTTTATAAAAACATGAAATACTCAAAATTTTACACTTTTGCCTTTTATATTCATTTTGATACATGTTAAAAATAAACAAGATGGCTACCTCTGTCCTTCACTGGGAGGTGTCCAAGGAGAAGATGGGAATGAAGGAAATGGTAGTTGTTTGTGGAGGTCACTTCTCTCGCTGTCGCTCTGAGTCAGTAGCAGACCCTTGTCCTTGCCTGGGGTTAGCTGTTGCTGCACTGCTGAGCTCTCAAATGAGAAGAAAATCTGAAGCTCTGACCACTTGTCATCAGTAAATCCCTGTAGGCTTTTTTACAAGGGCTATACCGTTAATCCCCAAGGTCCTTGAAATAATTCAAGTCTAGCAATGTCATTCTACAGTTTCTTTTGGGAAAAGTATCCTTCATTTCCTGTCCTAACCTACTGGGACATGTTTCTGAGACTGTTAAAATGCTTCATGTTCCACCAAAGAGATCTTATGCTTAGTACTGCATAAATGATCACGTAAAATTACAATGCAATTTAAATCATAAGGTCACTTTAGGGTTCTTAGTACTGAAGAGGCTGTTGAAATACTCTTTAATTCTTCAGATTACATTGATGGTGGAGATGAGAAATTTATTTAAATTAATGTTTTTTAATAGTTCAATAATCCTCTTTACTGCTTGTATTTGGCTACCTAGCATTCTCCTTTGAATCACAGCACTAAACTTCCTGAAGAGTTCAAATACTTGATGAGAGGCAGATTTATTTTTCAAATAATCTGAAGGAATTAAGAGCTAATGGGTGCTTTTTGAATTTTTTTGTGCGTCTCGTTCTGTGGAAAAAAAGTGTCTGTCTCCATGAAATTATTGATAGTCATTGCAGAGTCACGGCCAGCCATGCCATCTTGAGGAAAATAATAATCAGGCATTTTTATTTTAGGTTTCATTTGGTGATTTAAAGTATGTTTAATTTTGTGCTAGAATACTAGGACTTTTAGTTAGGATAAAGACTAGATTGTAGCCAGTGTCCCCTGAAGTAATTGCTTAGAGCGAAGTTACCAACACTTAAATATTAACTGAGTGCTCTCTTCCCCTCTCTTGTTTAGCAAGTAATAGGATTTCTCTTTGTCAGCATGAACTTACCTTATTGAAGGACTATATTCTTGAATTCTAGGGTGATGTTTTCATGTACTATGGGCTCCAAAACTTCTACCAAAACCACCGTCGATATGTGATATCAAGAAGTGATGCACAGTTGTTGGGTCGAAACGTAAATGTAAGTTTTCTTCTTTATATTATGAGATCTGAAGTATTTCCGTCAAGTGCATCTTTGACCATATGGAGAGCTAACTATGTGTAACTGAAAGTGTGTTAAGTTACAGTTATTATTATTCCTTATTATTAAGGAATTATTAAGG
>NW_009940782.1:16538-16865 GCF_000696875.1 Nestor notabilis | reverse complement strand
CTCCTCACTGTGGCCCTGGTGCTGCCCACTTGCCTTGCAGAGGGAGCAGTGCGCGGGCAGAGCCTGGCACAGCGGGACCAGAGCCTGGCCTGCATGGAGACCCTGCTGCAAGCAACCGGCTTCCCCTACTACCTGATGCACTTGGAACAGGTACAAGGGTGGTGTGGGACACATGCTGGAGTGAAGGGGTATGCTTGGCTATCCCCAAACCACCCTCCTGGTGTCCATCTCTGCCCCCCAGGCGCTGGAGCTGCCTGCATCCATCCTGCGCCCGGGGCCGGTGGCATCCAGTGAGCCCAGCCTGTCCTATAAGGAGGCTGTGGCGGG
>NW_009940782.1:16067-16469 GCF_000696875.1 Nestor notabilis | reverse complement strand
GGCGGTCTCGCGCCTCCCCCCCGCCCGCCTGCTGCTGCCCTCACCCAGGAGCTGCTGAAGCTCTTTGAGGCTGTGGAGACACCAACAGCAAAAGAGGAGCTGCTGCAGATGCTGCGGTGAGGAACTCACCCTGCCCGGCCCCAGCACCGGGCATGGCGCGGTGACCGAGCTGGTGTCGTGTTGTCCCCAGGATGCACCTCATCCTGCAGACAGCCCGGAACAAGGGCTACACCAAGGTGATGACAGGCGAGAGCTGCACCCGCGTGGCCATCAAGCTCCTCACCAACCTGGCGCTGGGTCGTGGTGCTTTCCTCGCCATCGACACGGTGAGTAGCCCGCTGGTACCCTGTCCCCAAGCTGGGGGTGTCCATGCTCACCCAAAGGGATGACATGATGCCATGG
>NW_009940782.1:15054-16054 GCF_000696875.1 Nestor notabilis | reverse complement strand
GCGCCGTCCCCCCGCCAGCCACGCACCCACAGGGCTTCAAGGATGACCGCCACGGCGACGTGGTGGTGGTGCGTCCCATGCGGGAGTACATGGCCAAGGAGATCGCCTTCTACAACCACTTCTTCAATGTCCCCACTGTCATTGCACCGCCGCTCCCCACCAAGGTAGGGGTGTCCCCTTTCCACATGGAGGGGATCCTGAGCTCCACGTCCCCATGGGACACCCTGTTCCATCCCTACCCTCTCCGCTTGCTCCCCCAGCGCCGGGATAAGTCCAGCATCCACCATGTAGTAGAGCGCTTCCTCCTGGGGCTGCAGGAGGATTTCCCCTCCACCATCAGCACCATCTACCGGTACAGCATCCCCGGGGTGGGGGCACCATGGGGTAGTGTGGGGGGCAATGGGGTGCACCTCCTCACCCCTCTGTGTTGTTTGCAGGACGGGTGAGAAGCTGAGCTCAGATCGAGCCAAGGCGACCTGCGAGTCCCAGCGCTGCCTGCTCTGCCTGTGTGCCCTGGACCTCGATGGGGGTGAGTGAGGAGGGCAATGGGGGGGGATCAGGAGGTTGGGGGGCGCTGGGAACCCCCAGATCATACCCTTGGCCTCTGGCTCTTGCAGAGGATGAGCTTGCCCTGGAGCCCACACTGATCATGGACGAGCTGGAGCTGGAGAGGAATGGGTGCTGCGAGGACCCCCCAGCAGCGGGGTGAGCGTGTGGGGCAGGAGGGGATGCTGGGTTGGCACCCGGGCCACTGGCGGGGTTTTTTTTTCACGGGTCTGAGCCAAAATCTGCCTACATCCCACTGCTGTGCTACAGCTGCCGCCTCACCTTCAAGGAGCTGGTAAGGCTTTTGGGGTGCAGTGGGGTGGCCCTCCTTGCGTACAGGGGTGCCCATACTCACAGCTCTTCTCTTCCAGGGTCCTGTCACCATGCTGCCGCCCTATGTGCGTGCTGAGGCCCAGTGCAGGATCCACAGGTAATGGGGATGGGGGGGGATATC
>NW_009940782.1:14325-14857 GCF_000696875.1 Nestor notabilis | reverse complement strand
CTGCTGTCTCAGCACCCTCCTGATGCCGCATCCATCCATCCATCCATCCATCCATCCATCCATCCACCCATCCATCCATCCATCCAGTGTCCATCCCTTGCAGTGCAGAGATGCAGCAGCAGAACCAGGAGGTTCCACTGGAGAACAAGGAGCCCGGCAAGAGCTGAAAGGGCCGAGGACAGTGGGGGACACAGACCCTCATCCCTCTGGCGCACCAGTGGGGCAGGGTGCCAGTCCCCCAGGGGTGCCCCATAGGATGGTGGGGAGTCCCTGGGGACCGCTGGCACCGAAGTAGTTGCTTTTATACACCATTTTGGTTACAGCTGAGAGGCAGGGAGAGCCCCCAGCCCCATTTGGGGTGGGCAGGGGTGCTGGAACCCCCAGGCAATAGGTCCCTGGTCCCACCCTGGACACCCCCCCCCTCCCCAGCTGAGCATCAGCCCGGCAGGCCTCAGGTTTGTTTTATTAGATATCTGTATAAATAAACCATTTGAATTAATAATACAAAAAATAAACCAACAAAACCGATGTC
>NW_009940782.1:13266-14214 GCF_000696875.1 Nestor notabilis | reverse complement strand
TGCTTTGGAGTTGAGCCTGTTTCTGGATGGGGCGGGGGAGAGCAGGGGGGAGGCACAGGCTGGCCCCTGCCTGCCCCCTGCCCTGCAGCCAGGGGTACCCAGTGGGTGGGGGTCCGGCTCCTATCCCCCTCCCCGGGAAGGCACAGAGTGGGTTTCCGCAGGTCAGATGGTGCTTCAAAGCAACATAAGTAAAACATCCCCCCTAAAAGTGAGCACCAAAAGCCCTGTGTCCCACTGTGTGCCTTGGCAGGATACAGCCCCAGCGCGGGGGCAAAATGGGGCCAAAATACAATCACCTCGGGATGGGCAAGGGGGGTGGGACTGGGGCCCCTTCCCCTTTACTCCTTCTCCCGTGTCCACTTGATCATGGTCTCTGGAGAGCGGTAGAGGAAGATGAGCTTGGCGTAGAGCTCCTCCTCCAGCTCCAGCTCGCCCGTCTCCCGCACCAGGAAGATGTCCTGGCACAGCTTCAGGATGCGGTCCACACAGGGCAGCTCCTCGAACATGATGGAGTGCGAGATCTCGCTGAAGAAACCCCGCACGAACTTCCCGATCACCAGCACGATGGAGACGTACAGCCCCATGATCCTGCAAGATAAGGGGGGGGACACACATCCTGTAACACCCCCCCATCCTTAGGTGCAGCCGCTCGGTGCCCTCCACGCATCCCCATCCACGTACCCGTAACCAGCCAAGAAGCCCAGGCTGGGGGGGCTGACTTTATCGTTGAATATGACCATGGGGAGGATGTTGCTGATGCCGCCGGGGGCATCCTTCAGCCGCACCACCCACCACTCCACGAAGCTGTCAGCCCCTTGGCCGGCGCCTGCGCGCTCCCGTTTCAGCTGCACCTCCACGTCCAGGTAGCTGTCCTCCCCGTCTGCAGGGAGCATAGACAGCCATGGAATGGTTCGGGTTGGAAAGGACCTTAAGATTATCCAGTCCCAA
>NW_009940782.1:10609-13002 GCF_000696875.1 Nestor notabilis | reverse complement strand
ATGTGCAGTATCAGTGTTGTAGCCTTATCAGTTTCTGTATGGCAGTGGAGGTGCTCAAGCCCGCTTATGATGATCATGGCCCTCCTCTGGACTTACTCCCACAGCATCATGTGCTTCTTATGTTGAGGACACCACAACTACACAAAGTACTCCAACTGGGGTCTCAAAGGAGCAGAGGGGCAGGATCACCTCCATGACCTGCCGGTCACACTCCTGTTGATGCAGCCCAGCACATGGTTGGTTTCTGGCCTCAAGCACACACTGAAGCTGATTCATGTTCAGTTTCTCACCAACCAACACCCCCAAGTCCTTCCCTGCAGAGCTGCTCAGAATCTCTTCTCCACTTCATCTGTACCTGCGTGCCCCCAGCACTGATTATTTATGGGTGAGGACGCACCATGGTGGGACCTACCTGGCAGCAGCTGCTTCACAGGGTTGGCTTCAGGGCCATTGGGTGCCCGGATGTATTTGGGGAAGAGCCTGGGGACTTGCCTGCAAGAGAGTGGGATGAGTGAGGGGGGGAACCATCCCACGGACATGGGGGTGTCATCCTCACCCCCCCAGGGATACTCACACCGGGGTAGTGCGGGTGCCCTGCAGCAACTGTGCGAGCTGCTCGCGCTGGGGCGCGCCCGGCTGCAGGTCAATGCTGTGCTTGTCGAAGGTGTGCTCCACCGTGCCCCCCTTGCCCAGGTCCCTGCGGGCAGCACAGGCTCAGTGTAACGCCGGGGGGGCAGGCAGCGCTGTGTGCCCCACATCATGCCCTGCAGTACCTCTGGAAGGTCCAGGTGAGGCGGAGGGTGATGTCGGAGGAGCCGTTCTGAAGCTCCCTCCGCATCTGCTCCCGGCTCGGGGGGCTGATGCTCCAGAGCGAGCCCGAGCTGCCCTCGATGTGCGCTGTCACGATGTCCTCGTAGCCGTACAGCGTGATGAACTGCATGGCAACCTGGTACCGGGGGGGGAACATGGCTCAGCACCCACCCAAGGACACCCCGACCCCAGCAGGATGGAGCTGGAGGGATTCTGCATTGAGGGGGGAAGGATTTACCGGCTGCCTCTCGAACTTATGGGTGAGGGCTTCATAGTCCTGCAGGGTGAAGGGCTGGATGGATTGCTGCTGGGCGCTCATAGTGAACAGTGGCTGTGGGGGGACAAGATGCCGTCAGCTGGGCACGGGATCACAGCATCTGAGCTGGGCACCCCAGCACCCATCCCCTGCATCCTCACCTCGTACCCCCCCAGCTTGAGGGTGACGGTGACATCGATGGGGTGGTTCACAACACCCACCACGGAGCGGATCAGCGACATGAAGAGCAGTGGGAACCAAATGATGGCCACGAGGAAGAGGATGATGAGGCCCCCCATGCCATACTTGACGATCTTCTTCTTCTTCTGCCCCTTGGGCTGCGGGTATTTCTGCAGGGGGAGGACAGCACACAGTGCCAGGCAGGATCAAGGGGACCCCAAGCAATAACAGGTTATTGGGGGGCCCTTCCCAGCACGGTGGGGACGTACCTTCTCTGTCTCACGACTGCACTTGATGATGAAGATGTTGGCGTAGATGTCCTCCACGCACATCCAGTTGGAGAGGGACAGCGTGGTGTCTGTCCAGACCCAGTCCATGACAGCCCGCAGCTCCACGAGGAAGGGCACGAGGCGAAACCTGCAGTGGGGGAACACACTCATAGAATCCTATATAATCCTATAGAAATCCTACAGAAACCAGCAGGGAGGGACATTCATAAGATCATAGAATCTTCTTGCCCAAAAAAGTGGAAAGTGCCCCATCCCTGGCAGTGTTCAAGACCAGGCTGGATGGGGGCTTGGAGCAATGGAAGGTGTCCATGCCTGTGGCAAGGCCTGCCTGTGGCAAGGGGTTGGAACCGGATGATCTTGAGGTCCTTTCCAACCCAAACCGTTCTGTGATTCTATAACACAGGGAGAGGGGGCTGGTAGAGCACCCCCTGCGTGCCTGGGGGTCCACGTGGCCCCGTGCCATACCCCTGGAAGAGGAAGAGGTTGAGGTGGTTGTATTTCTTGGTGAGGAAGTTGCCCAGGATGCGCGTAGGGTAACCGCAGCGGATCTGGTAGGCTGACAGCGAGAAGTAGATGCACTTCACAAAGTACCACAGCTGGGCCACGGTGTTGAGGCTGAACAACCTGCGGGAGGGAGGTGTCACCCCTCTGGTCACCTGCTTGGGGACACAACGGTGCCACCCCAGGGGCGACCCAAGGACCACATCGTGCCCTGGCATCCTTAGGGGATGCTCGGTACCTTTCCGTGACAGCCGGCAGGATGAAGAACATCCAGAGGTGGATGCTGAAGACCAGGATGACCTGGAAGATTAGCTTGCCCAGCACAGTCTTGCGGAGGTAGAGTGCACGGTCAATGA
>NW_009940782.1:9946-10589 GCF_000696875.1 Nestor notabilis | reverse complement strand
CCTCTGGCACTTGGTTATCCGACAGCGAGGAGGTGATGTCGGTGGCTGCCGAGTGTTTCTGGGGACGCAGGAGAGGTCAGGATAGAGCCCAGCCTGACGCCACGGTGGGAGCCAGCCCTGTGGGTACCCCCTCTGCTCACCCCAAAGGCCCAGAAGCCAAAGATGATGATGATGAAGTCGACCACGTCAGCCAGGAACATGAATGCGTAGACGTCAGTGGCCGCCCGGTGCTCGGTGTGCAGGATGTCCCAGAAGAACCTGCGCACCGGCTGGTACATATTCTGTGCCCTGGAGGGACAGGGGACAGAGGGGATGGGTGACCAGGGGCTGCACCCCACATTCCACACCCCATTCAGCACCACGGGGCACTCACATGGTGAGGAAGTAGAGCTTGACCCGCAGCCCAAACGCCTTCAGCTTCTTCTGAGCATGGCTCTGTTTTACCTCTTCCTCGTCTTCCGCTTCCTCCTTCCCAACCCCTGCAAGTGAGGCACAGCATGGGTGACAGCCAGGGTCCTGCAGGGCCGCATCCTGCCCAGCCCCAGCACCCTCTGCCCCGGGGGACACCAGCCTTGCCCCTCACTGAGGTGCAAAGTGAAACTGGTGCTCACCTTCCTCTGAAGCCACCTTCAGCTGCTTCTTC
>NW_009940782.1:8888-9857 GCF_000696875.1 Nestor notabilis | reverse complement strand
GCTCTGCTGGCGCCTCTGTCGCTTCCTCACTTACCACCTGCAGCGGGGACGCTGCTTCCTCCTTCCTCTCCTCCTCTCCTTCTTCCTCCACTCGCTCTGCCTTCTTCTTGGGGAAGGGGAGCTCCTCGTGGTCCCACAGACCATAGGACTGGAGAGGAATGTGGTCAGGGGGATGTGTTCGTGATGCACCCCCCATCCCTATGCACATCACCCCCCATCCCACAGCATCAGCTCCCATTGCACCCCAGGGACCCAACCAGCAATGGAAAACAAGGCAGAGCCACCAAGCACCCACTGGGGTGCTCTCAAGAGCCCCCATCACCCCTCCAGCTCCCAGGGATGCCCAGGGTGATGCCCATGCCCCGGGGCTCACCAGCAGCAGGGAGCGGTGGAAGAAGAGCGCCAGGAGCTGCATGAGGTCGTATTTGATGTAGCGGTCGGATTTCTCCAAGCCCATGATGCGGGGTGGGAAGAAGGGCTTGCCCTCATTGCGCAGCATAATGGCATAGCAGTTCCAGGGGAAGAACCCAAACTGGAAGAGGTATTTCACCACCACCATCACCTGCAGGGACACTGCGGTCAGTGGGTGACAGCCAGGAGCTGGGTGGCACCGTCCCCTCGCCAGCCACCCCCTGCCCACCTCGGTGAAGATGATGGCTGTAATCCAGAACCGCTTGGTGGGCCGAGGGATGGAGAGCATGGCCCAGAGAAAGACAAGGATGGGCAGGAAGAGGGTGATGATGGAGGCGGTCACTATGTTGTTGAGGATGATGATGAAGTAGCAGAGCAGCTCGGAGTGTGTGGCCACGCAGCGGTACACAGCCAGCAGCAGCTTCAGGAACCGGTTGTGGGACTGATAGAATCTCTCTGATTCTTCCAGCTCGGTGAAGTACAGCTGCCTGCAGCGTGCAGGAGGGGGTGAGCCAGCCCCGCTGACCCCCATATCCCCATACCACCATCCCCAACGCC
>NW_009940782.1:8319-8760 GCF_000696875.1 Nestor notabilis | reverse complement strand
GACAGCGCTTTGGGGCCTGCTGGGGACAGCACGGGGACAGCAATGAGCCCCCTGCCCGCCGGCCCCCGCTGCAGCATCACCCTCAGGGGTATCTATGCACCTGCCTGAAACTGATGCTGCTTTGGGAGTCCATACTCCACCACTGGCTCAGCTCCTCATGGGGCTCCTCCAGCGGTGGCAGATAGAGCTCATCCAGGACCCCACGGTGCATGTGCTCTCCCTGCAGTGGGAAGGGGGTCAGTGCCACCATGGGGCTGCCACCCCCCTGTCCCAATGTCCCTGTCCCCGGGCTCACCGTGGCCAGGCGCTGCGTGAGGACGTATCTCTCGAGGCGCAGCACACTGGACATGTTGGCGTGCTCCCGGGTGCAGGCGTCCAGCCACTGCGTCAGCCCGTCCACCATGGCTCGGAACAGCAGCCCTAGGAACCGCAGCGTGTTCA
>NW_009940782.1:7719-8305 GCF_000696875.1 Nestor notabilis | reverse complement strand
ACCGCAGCGTGTTCAGCACCCGCTGCACCACATTGCTGTGCCCTGCCAAGGCAAGAAGAAAGGCTCAGAGACCCGCTTGGACCACCCCAGCATCCCCCTGTGCTGTGGTATGGCTGCACACCTACCAGTGCCTTCCTCCTCCTCCTCCTCCTCCTCTTCTTCCTGCCTTTCGGCTTCTTCGGGTGCCTCCAACTCCTCCTCTCTCTCTGCACTGTCCCCTGTAAGGGTCAAACCCCCACAACAAGGGGTAGCACCAGCTCAATGGAAGATGGACATCGGTTCTGGCCCCCATTGGGGTTCTCTTTCTCATCACCCCATCCAAATTAACAACCGGTGCAGGCACCAAAGGAGAGCTGCACAGCCCCATGGTAGCCATCAGAGAGTCCACACACAGGGAACCTCACTGAGTCAATGCCCCATTACGGGATGCCAGCCACTGCCAGCGCAAACAGTGGGCACAAGGCAGAGCTGTGTCCCCTCCTGACTGCCCCACAGCCCTATTTTGGGGTGAGCCAGACCCACCTGCAGCCACACTGGCACCGGGTGCCTCCGGCTGCTGCTGCTCCCGCTCCTGCTCCCGCTGCTG
>NW_009940782.1:7109-7556 GCF_000696875.1 Nestor notabilis | reverse complement strand
GCCTCCTCCGTCTCCTCCGCCTCCTCCTCCTCCTCGCTGTCCGACTCGAAAAGGAAGTATTCCCCAGAGTGCAGCACTGCCAGGTGGGACGGGGCGTCACAGCACGGCCAGAGCCATGGCACGGGGCGTCACAGCACGGCCAGAGCCATGGCACAGGGCGTCACAGCATGGCTGGTGCCTGGTGGCACCTCATCAGGTGTCATGGCACGGCCAGTGCCATGGTATGGGGTGGCACGGTATAGCTGGTGCCATGGTGGCAAAGAACAAATGATGCCCAGGATCCTCCACTCCCTTCTCGCCAGGGTTCTCTGCCTGGCACAGCGCTGAGGACACCCACTGGGGACATCAGAGTAAACAACTCATCTCCCCCTCCCCAAAGCAGGGCTCCTCCAGCAGCAGCGTTCAGAGGTTACTGCTGCTGATAACCCCAACCCCAGCCCATCACCC
>NW_009940782.1:6501-6933 GCF_000696875.1 Nestor notabilis | reverse complement strand
GCCGCCACCACCGCTGCCTCTGCTGGGAAGGCTCTGCCGGGCTGCCGGGCACTGTGGGAGGGCAGATGGGGGCGCTGAGAACAGCCACACTCAGTGCACCCACCCAGGGCACTGGGGCAGGCAGGGATGTGGGTTCACCACAACCATCCATGGGGCTCCATGGACCCACAGCGATGGGTTGCAGTCATCCCGCTGTGCTCATGGAGGGGTTGGGGGAGTGGGGAGGACGCCCCTGCTCTCACCTGGCCTGGCCTCATCCTGCCCCTCGCTGACATTGCGGGGCATCCGCTCCTGGTGGTACTTCTCTTGCTTGGCTCGGATCCGCTCCATCCTGCCAGCACAGGCTGCTGTGGAACCCGCTGCCTCAAACCACCCCCGGGGGTACCCCCATCCTCCTCACCCACATCCCAAAGTGGCTGCAGAGACCCAGTT
>NW_009940782.1:5784-6382 GCF_000696875.1 Nestor notabilis | reverse complement strand
GATGGGGGGACCCCCCACCCCCTGGCGCCCCCACCGGGACCCCAGCCCCACCTGGAAGCCTGCAGGGCAGAGGCCTGGAGGTCCAGCATGACATGCAAGAAGTAGTAGCTGAGGAAGACGCGGCGCTGGAGCAGGAGGAAGAAGAAGCAGATGCTGTCCCACATGATGCCCGCCTCCTCCACGGGCAGAGAGCAGTCGTGGTCCTTGCCTATCTCGTTGGCTGGCAGGCAGAGGTGCGGGCAGGTCAGGCAACAGCTCAAACCTGCACCCCTAAAAGCCCACCAGGGCAGGCAGGGCAGCCCCAAGACCCCTCCCAGGCCACCAACTCACGGTCATAGTAGCCCTTAACAGTGCAGACGAGGCTGAAGAGCTGGATCGCCCAGCAGAAGCTGTCCTGCATCTGATGCACAAAGACGCAGGAGAGGAGCTGTGGGGAGAGAAGGCACAATGTGAGGTTTGTGTGGGGGCAGCCCTGCCACCCATCCCCTCCCCATGGAGATGGCCTTAAGGAGCAGCCCAGGGGCCATTGCATGGCCAAGGACCAGCAACCCTCACCGAAAGCATGTTCTTGGAGATGATGACGGTGATGTTGTAGAAG
>NW_009940782.1:4795-5702 GCF_000696875.1 Nestor notabilis | reverse complement strand
GAAGAGGAGGAGGTAGAAGCAGGCCAGCAGGTAGCCAAGGCCGAAAACACTGATGCGGGTGGCCCCGGTGATGAAGACCACCACCAGGACTAACCAGAAGAGGTAGCGGAAGACCACCACCTTCGCCATGTCCAGGTAGGACCTGTGGGATGGGGCATTAAGAGCAGGGTCCCTGTCCCCAGCAGCACCCATGCTTGGGTTTGGAGTGCAGTGAAGTGCTACCAGTCAAACCAGCACAGTCAAACCTGCATCAGCCCTATCCTGGGGACAAAATCCCTTGTCCCAGTCTATGGCATCCCAGTGCCCACAGGTCCTGCACCATCACTAGGGGTGCCCTGAACCATCGTTATCTCCTTCCAGCACAGCCTCAGGGTGCTGCTGTCCCAGCCTGCGCGCGGGGGAGCAGGGGGCCCGGCCCCAGCCATTGCAAGGGGGGTCCTGTCCTAGCATCAGGGGGACAGCTTCCCTTGCCCACAAGGGTCCCATCCTAGGGCACCCCAGCCCCTAGGGACTGCCTGGGGGTCCCATTCTGTCCAGAGGGTGCCCTCCCAAGGGAAGGTCCCATCCCCAGGTGCCCAGTGCCGGGTTGGGCGCCCACCGGCAGTGTATGAAGTTGGGTGTGGGGTTGTGGGTGTCCCGCTCCAGGTCCAGCCGGTCGGTGTTCTCGCCCGCCGCCTGCAGCCACTCCTCCGTGCGCTCGGCCTCGAACACCCGCCACTGCTGCGCCACGCACAGCAGCAGCATGAAGTCATCTGTGGGCACATGGCTTAGGGCAGGGGGTGCTGGGGATGGAGTAGGGGACAGGGCACCCCATGGGCAGCAGGGTGACAGGGGCTGGACTAGGGGGACAGGGCACTCCACGGGCAGGAGGGGGCAGGGATGGAGTAGGGGGAACGGGCCGGGGGAT
>NW_009940782.1:3337-4526 GCF_000696875.1 Nestor notabilis | reverse complement strand
GCAGGGATGGAGTAGGGGGACAGAGCAGGAGGATGTAGGGATGGAATAGGGGGACAGGGCACTCCACGGGCAGGAGGGTGCAGGGATGGAGTAGAGGGACAGGGCAGGAGGATGTAGGGATGGAATAGGGGAACAGGGCACTCCATGGGCAGGAGGGTGCAGGGATGGAGTAGGGGGACAGGGCACACCATGGGAAGGAGGGTGCCGGGAGGTGGATACTCACTGATGAGGTGGGTGGATGTGGGGGGCACAAAGAAGTCAGGCAGGTAAAGCCACTTGATGAACGCTGAGTTTATGGGAAGATTCCGGCTCCAGCGCCATGGATAGTCTGGGGGGTGAGGGACATGCTCAATGCCAGCCCCTCACAGCATAGGGACATGGATCTCTGCCTCCCTGACCCATGCAGAGGCCGGGTGTTCCCAGCTCAGCCCCTTACCCACGCAGAGGGCGGGCGGCATGCCCACACACAGCAGGTACTGGGTGATGAGGAAGATGACGAGGAAGAGGCAGTACTTGGGCCAGAGGCGCGCGCTGGCTGCCCGCCGGCGCCGCGTGCGTCGCGGAGCCAGCAGCCATGCAGGATCACCATGAAGTTCATCCTCTGCCCGATCACATTCACCGTCATCAGGAAGCAGATCTGGAAGTGGGGAGGATGCAGAGGCTCAGCCCTGGGGTGATGCGAGTGATGGGACCCCCCCTGCAAGACCCACTCCTCACCTCCAACCCGAACTTGTAGTAGAAGTAGTTGAGGAAGTACTTGGCACAGCTGACGAGGCCCTGGTCGAGGTGCTCGTGGGAGATGTCCTCAAAGATGGTCTCGGTGACGGGGGCCACCAACTGGTGCTTCTTGCGGTAGTATTCCTGGCGCCGGTACACCACAGCCTCCAACACCAGCAGCACCAGCACCAGGAGGTGGTTCTGGAGGTGGAAAAGGGGATGCTCAGGACCATGGCATGCCCCTGAGGATCCCTACAGATGGGGTGTCCCTGGGCTCACCTGGATGTAGCCCAGGCTGGGGGAACTCTTGCGGATGCCAAACCAGTTCGCAGGGTCCAGGGGGCGATAGTACAGGGTGGAATTGCTCAGCTCCTCTGGGGTCAGGTTGGTGCTGTTGTACAGGGGCTGCAAAGGGGAGCACCACTGGGTGTCAGCACCATCACCCCTGCTGCCAGACCCACCTCCAGCCAGG